>NW_028178149.1:0-14720 GCF_964030765.1 Micromesistius poutassou | reverse complement strand
TTTGCAGATCCATGCTTGGTCTCCTTCCCAAGCTCTGTCCCTCTCACTCCCCCTCTCCCTCTCTCCCTCCCACCCCCTCTCTCTCTCTCTCTGTATTGGCCCAGCTAGCCGAAAGGGGTTCCTGGCTGGGATGTTGATTTTGGCCTCGGCCCGTCTTCACATGGTCTCCAGACTAGTGTGATTTCGGGGGGCTGAAGGGGTTGAAGGACAGCGAGACTTAAGAGTCCATTGAGGCAATCCAGGGCAAGCCTTTGGGCTCCAGCTGCCCAACAACATCCCATCCCCGAAGCCTTCCACTGCTTCTGTTGATCAGAGGGAGGTGGGCTACAACTATGTGATGCAGTGGCCACTGTGGATCCATGTGCCTCTGCGTGGAGTCTTTGTTGTGTGTGTGTGTGTGTGTGTGTGTGTGGTTTCACAGTGTTAAGCACCTGCTGGGCTATATGTGTGTGGGTGGGTGTGTGTTTGTTTGTTTTGACTGTGTTTGGTATCTGCTAGCCTCTGTGTGAAAGTCCATTACCATAAACTTTGTCTCTCTCAAGTATACTGCTCCCAGAGAAGCCATATTTGTGTAGACCTTACAAAACAAGGCAGCTGTGCACACACACACACACACACACACACACACACACACGCGTGCACGTACGCATGGACACGCACAAACACATGGAAATACCATCTCTGCTGCCTGCAAAAGCAATCACAACAAATGTTAGCTAGCTATTACTTGACAGTATCCCAAAAAAAAAAAGCGTTGGCCCGGCGTCCTTTGTGGGGACCGACTAGCTTTGTGGGGACCGGTGGTGATAGTCTCCCCAAACACTCCATGCATCATGAGGTGGAGGGCAGCCAAGACAGCAGCCAGACGGCCTCCTCCGCGGCCCAGTGCAATTAGCTTCCACCGACCACATGGCTGCAGGCTCCCAATACACACAAGCTACCCTGGCTGCAGGGGTGAAGGAGAGGGCAGGTGCTTGAGTGAGTGGCCCTAACCCTAGATACTTGTTGCATATGATTACGCTCTGTACTTCTGCTGCACCCAGACTATTTCCAGTCCGGGACAAAAGGGAATCTTAAGATATTGTTACGAAACACAATATACGTACATAGCCAGCATAACAATATAACCATTCACTACAAACTTTACAACCCGGGCGTGCGCGTGTGTGTGTTGCGTGTGTGTATGTGTGTGTGTGTGTGTCACCTTGGTGACGTGCGTGCAGCACTCGGTGATGAAGAGGTTGGAGGTTCCCTTGGTGGACCACAGCAGCTTTGTCAGGCCTGGCCGAATCTTCTTGTCCAGGAAGCGGATCCGCTCCCGGAACACTCCCAGCTCCCCTGGCGACAGAGCCTTGATGATCCTGTCACACACACACAAACACACACACGCACGCGCACACACACACACACACATGCACGCACGCACGCACGCACGCACGCACGCACGCACACACACACATGCACACAGCAGATCACATCTAAATATTAGTGTGATGTTGTCATTGAGTGAGTATTGTTTCAGTTTTAGCATATACATAATCCACAATGCTGTGCATCTGTGTGGTCATGTGTGTGTTTGTGTGTGTATGTGCATGTCTCCCTGTTTCATTGTGTGAGGCTCACCGTCCCTGTTGGCTGTGTTTATATACACACCCTTGACCTCAAATTAGGTTTGATTTTTTGTCGGGCTTTGAGCATTTGAGTCATGCCTCGCCGAACCAGCTCTGTGCTCACTCACTGAAGACAAGACAGCTTGACGTGCGTGTGTGCGCACGCACAGATAAAGACACGCGTGCACATGTACGTGTGCACAAACTTCACCCACATGCACATGAATGTACCCACAAGCCACGCCCTTACACTCCCTCCGTTTCTCCATCTATGTGGGGACTGCAGTTGGGACTGCAGCAGAGGCGTGTGTGCAGAGCGGTGGGGGACCGCAGCTCTGTGTAAACACAGGCTTACAGTCCTCTGCTGTCTTTCTTATAGCCACGGCGCTATCCTCGCGCCACGTCTGACCGTGACACAGGGCTCGTCGGTGCACACCAGACCCCTCGGAGTGTGTTTAATCGAGCGTGAATCGTCGCCTCTTGGAGACTTTCTCCTGCCCGTAAATTTTTTTTCTTTCTCTTTCATATCAGGTTTGGTATCTCTGAGATCTGCTTACTAGGTGGACCGCAGAGCCTTCCTTGAGTTCACGCAGTATCCGAGAGGGAAACGACATGATGCCCTGCATGATACTGCTGCAGACTGTATTTACGTCAACATACGTTGTGTAGAAGTCTCGGGTCAATAGACAACAGAACAGCTACTTCATTAAAGGCAATATTTAACAGAAAGGGACTTTGAAACTTGTCAGCTCTTTAAAGCCAAACTGAAACATTGTGGAAAAAGTACCGAGAATGGTATGTCCGTTTAATCGCACAGGTTTCACATTCACACCCCACGAGCAAGATGGATATCACCGTGGGGGCCGTCCTCTAAGTACTGCAGCGGTGCCAAACCCCTATAGGATCAATAACGATCCATCTTTTTGCATTCCGTCTGCATTTAGCCTGCATTTAGCAGAGACCTTTCATCAGGTATTAATGGGAAAAATGTGTGAAGTGACACGTAGCACATCATGAATGTCATATCACCATTGAAGCTTGGGAGTGAGTTCTATCTTGCCAGGGTTCCCAGAGGACTGTACGAAGAAAAGCACGCATATTTAGTCTCCTAAACGCACAGGTGTTTCACTGCACACTAGGGCTTTGTACGACTGTACGTGTGTGCGTGACGAATAAACAGAATGATTTGATTTGGTGTGCTTGAGCACTGGTCATTAGGGCGAAGTCACTTTCCATCTGCTGTGCTGTAAATGACAACACAATCAGATACGGCCCTCCCTGTGGTTTGCCTCTGCACGTGAATGTGTCTTCATGTGAGTACCTGGCTGGGTATGTGTGTATATACACCTGTTTCTTTATGTGTTCATGTGGGTTATTTGTGTGTGCGTGGATATTTGCTTGATTGTCTGTGTGCATGTGCGTATCTGTGTGCATCACCCTGTATAGGTAAGTGTCTATACCTTGCTGTGAATGTGTGTTTCTATTTACTGTGTTCATGGGGAGGAGTCGAAGAGAAGTGACATGAAGAGAAGAGCAGAGGACGAGAGGAAAAGGAAACAAATGAAGCCAGGTGAGCACCTTCCGTGTATTGCTGTGTGTGTGTGTTATGTGATGTGTGCATGTGTTGAGCGGTATATGGCTAAGGAGGTAGAGCTGGTTGGCTGGTAACCGGAAGGTCGCTAGTTCGCTCCCCGGCTCCTCCTAGCTGAGTGTCAAGGTGTCCCTGATGTAAGACACCTCACCCTGACTACTCCTGACGAGCTGGCTGTCGCCTTGCATGGTTCACACCGCCGTTGGTGTGTTGAATGTGGGCATGAATGGGTGAATGTGAGGCAATATTGTAAAGCGCTAAGTTAGAAAAGAGCTGTATGAATGCAGTCCATTTGAGCGTGTGCACACACACACACTAGGGATGTGAATAACTAAAATTTTTCATGGTCGAATAATCAGTGGGTGGTTATGAACGAATAATCGATTATTTGATGTGTGCCGACATTCACAAAGGCAGCCATGGATCATCGGCAAGAAATCACTTAATACCTTAAACGCAAAAAAACTAACTTTAACAGTGATCAGTGTTTGTGTTGTATGCATATATATTAATATATTATATTATATTATATTATATATATATGATTAATAATAATAAAAAAAATAATAATAGTGCTACAGAACCAACATTAGTTCCGTCCGTTAATTCTTGTTTATTTGAATGGGAAAAAACGTTAACGGTCCAAATGTTAAAAATCGGCTTTGACCCTCGGGAACGAAATAATCGCATAATCGAATATTCGGTAACACTTTACAATAAGGTACACAGAAACGTAGGTAGTTACTGAGGAACGAATGAGTAACGAATGAGGAACGAATGAGGAACGAATGAGTAACGAATGATGAACGACGAAGTGACAGTTACTCGGTAACTACTGAGGAGTTACTGGTAAACAGACCAGGGGACTACTGAGGAACGAATGAGGAACGAATGAGGAACGAATGAGGAACGAATGAGGAACGAATGATGAACGACGAAGTGACAGTTACTCAGTAACTACTGAGGAGTTACTGGTAAACAGACCAGGGGACTACTGTATTCGTTACTGAGTAACGAATGATGAACAACCAGGGGCCCTAAAGTGACAGTTACTCAGTAACTACTGAGGAGTTACTGGTAAACAGACTAGGGGATACTGTATTAATGAATCATTCTGTGAAATAGCTAAACTGACCAATTGATTATGAAAGCAACTGAATTTTCCTGGGATTTCACAATTAGTTAATAAATTAACAAGGCACAGACGGGATGATTGTCATATTTTAATAAAGATATTCACAATACATACATTCATATTCACATTTAAGGTTTATTATGTGGCATTAGTAATGTTGAAGGCTTAAAAGCAATTGTCCACCACTGCAGGGCACGCTTTAAACCTGCCTCCCTTGGTTTCAAGCGCTGTCGAGGGCTGGCTTGGGTCCCACACTGGATCGACTGGTAGAGCTGGATCTGACTGATGAGTTGTTACTCTTTCGCGATCCATTCGTTCACCAGTAGTTAAGCTTCATGAATCATTCGTTTACCAGTAGTGAAGCTTTTTGTGTACCTTCATGTAAAGTAATGCATCATACTGAGTTGTTACTCTTTCGCGAACCATTCGTTCACCAGTAGTTAAGCTTCATGAATCATTCGTTTACCAGTAGTGAAGCTTTTTGTGTACCTTCATGTAAAGTAATGCATCATACTGAGTTGTTACTCTTTCGCGAACCATTCGTTCACCAGTAGTTAAGCTTCATGAATCATTCGTTTACCAGTAGTGAAGCTTTTTGTGTACCTTCATGTAAAGTAATGCATCATACTGAGTTGTTACTCTTTCGCGAACCATTCGTTCACCAGTAGTTAAGCTTTATGAATCATTCGTTTACCAGTAGTGAAGCTTTTTGTGTACCTTCATGTAAAGTAATACATCATACTGAGTTGTTACTCTTTCGCGAACCATTCGTTCACCAGTAGTTAAGCTTTATGAATCATTCGTTTACCAGTAGTGAAGCTTTTTGTGTACCTTCATGTAAAGTAATGCATCATACTGAGTTGTTACTCTTTCGCGAACCATTCGTTCACCAGTAGTTAAGCTTTATGAATCATTTGTTTACCAGTAGTGAAGCTTTTTGTGTACCTTCATGTAAAGTAATGCATCATACTGAGTTGTTACTCTTTCGCGAACCATTCGTTCACCAGTAGTTAAGCTTCATGAATCATTCGTTTACCATTAGTGAAGCTTTTTGTGTACCTTCATGTAAAGTAATGCATCATACTGAGTTGTTACTCTTTCGCGAACCATTCGTTCACCAGTAGTTAAGCTTTTTGAATCATTCGTTTACCAGTAGTGAAGCTTTTTGTGTACCTTCATGTAAAGTAATGCATCATACTGAGTTGTTACTCTTTCGCGAACCATTCGTTCACCAGTAGTTAAGCTTTATGAATCATTTGTTTACCAGTAGTGAAGCTTTTTGTGTACCTTCATGTAAAGTAATGCATCATACTGAGTTGTTACTCTTTCGCGAACCATTCGTTCACCAGTAGTTAAGCTTCATGAATCATTCGTTTACCATTAGTGAAGCTTTTTGTGTACCTTCATGTAAAGTAATGCATCATACTGAGTTGTTACTCTTTCGCGAACCATTCGTTCACCAGTAGTTAAGCTTTTTGAATCATTCGTTTACCAGTAGTGAAGCTTTTTGTGTACCTTCATGTAAAGTAATGCATCATACTGAGTTGTTACTCTTTCGCGAACCATTCGTTCACCAGTAGTTAAGCTTTTTGAACCATTCGTTTACCAGTAGCGAAGCACTTTCGGGTTAGTTATAAAACCCCAAACCACTGTTGATGACAATGAGGGATCTACAGCCACTTTAGTTA
Organism: Micromesistius poutassou; assembly: GCF_964030765.1. Taxonomy (NCBI): domain Eukaryota; kingdom Metazoa; phylum Chordata; class Actinopteri; order Gadiformes; family Gadidae; genus Micromesistius; species Micromesistius poutassou. Next base: position 8,696 of record NW_028178149.1, on the reverse strand, counting down.
AAAATGTATACAACATAGGGAAATATATATATATACTGCGCTCATGACACATAATAACATATAACATAATAACAGGATAATATAGAAAATATTAACAATTTAAAACACAAACAGAAACAAAAAAAGGCATTTTAAAATGGAACAAAAATAAAGGCTGCACTTTTAACAAGGCATTTCTGAAGAACACTGAAAAAATCTAACAAAGAAAAGAAGTTTCAACAAAACTCAATGAAATGTTATTGGTGTTCGTGGCCAATGTCATGCAGCAATCTGCCAAGGAAGAAGACCCATTTTCTCCTCCTCCAGGTAGCTCCAAATCTCCCCCTTCCATACTGTGATAAAGTAGTAGAAGACAGAAAAATAAACATTAGGACCGACAATTAATAAAAAATTCTAGAACATGTCATAGTCAAAGATTATTTTGTTTGCACGGTTAAGAAATTATGCTGGTCCTCTGGCCAAAACGATGTGAATTTGATGAGTTTCAAAGTGTTTTTAAAGCCTAAGAAGGCATAAGTCATAACTGTGTGCATGACACAATAATAACATTCAATTACAACAATTACAATTACTCAATAACTGTGGTATAATGACCGTATACCACAGCCTGTCGTGATCTATTGCTTAATTATATTATTTAGATATAGAGCTCCGGGAGTGCTGCGATTCACTCTAGTCTGGACTGCAGGGAGTGAACGCTGATTGGCTGTTATGTTACGTCCCTCAGGGAGTGAACGCTGATTGGCTGATGATACCCCTTCAGAAACATTTATATAGAAATTAGAAGATAAAATTAACATACCGTGATATAATACGGCATTACCGTATATGCCTCAAATCATACCGTGATATAAATTGTAGTCCATACCGTACAGCCCTACTGCATACCTTACCTATAAATGTATTTCATCCAGCTGAATAGGGACAATTTGCTCCTCTCAAAAAGTGACCCGCACCTCACTGACTTCCTCGTCGTTTTCCCTCTATGTTTATTACGTCGGCACTGCCTACAGAAGAAAACACATTTCTTCATGATAAATATTAATGTTACTGAACTTGAATTTATAACATGACATATCAGTAAACAAAGGAAGTCATCGATAAAAACCGTACCAAAAAAAGAATACTTACCACTGCAGTCCGTCAACGTTTGCGTTTTCCTTCATTTTCATGCTCTTTTTGCAGAGTTTGCATTTTATTTTGGCTTTAAGTAACTTCTTCTTTTGGAGCCATTTTATCAATTTTAATTTCTTTTTAAAAGTCTGTCTTCCCTCAATAAGACTGAGTACTTCAGCGTGCAGGGTCATGATAACTTCGCATCAAACCGTCTTCCTGTCTTGCACATGCGGACCCACAATGCAATTCGGGAGCGTCCCTTGTCGTCGACGGACGTGTACAGTGGGTAGGGGGCACGTTATACGCAGATCGTTTTACCCCATGCGTCGGACACGCCCACTCTCTGTCGACGGGCAAGGAGGTCGTGCAGAAGGACTTGACAATGGAGACTCAGCGAAAGAGTAAGAGAAAAAGGCAGCCCACGGAAGAGCTTCCACATGTAGAGACAGCCATGTTAGAATGTAAGTACATGCTTTAAAGTTATTTCATTATTAATTGAGAGTGTAATGATTCGGTCACATTGCTTAGCTTCCTAAAATGAGCTAATTTGACATCGTACCACGTCTGTTCTATCACGTATTTTTTGGCCTTGCTAGCTAACCTTGTCACTAACCAATGGATTGCTAGCTGGCTAGATAGCCGACGTTGCAAGCAAATTTTAATCATCTGTCAAACACAAAAGTTTAACTCTTAACTAGGTCAAAAGACCGACGGTTCAACCACGTATCTAATGTTAAATTAGGCGAGTCAGTTACCACGTCTTTGAATAGTTTTTGGAGTTGTTTTTAACTACTAAAAAACCCGAAGACTGCTACATTACACTGTTATAGTGCTATTACGGTAATACCTTTCTCCCTGTTTTTTTTCTTTTCAATTTAGTCCATAGTTACAGTATGTAATGTTAACAACTGAATCTCTCAAACATGTCTTCTACACAATGGACTGCATGTGGAACCATGACAAATGAATTGATGATGATTTGTCATAAATCAAAATGACATATGATCATACATATTATTATTACATATTATAACATTAAAGACAATGGATAATGTCATTGCCCAAAGTGAATAAAACCCTTATTTCTTAACTAACTGTATATATATTTTTTTAAGGTATCCATACAATTTTCAAATGAACAAAAACGTCACTCTGTATGCATTCATCAATATTCTTCATAAGGTTTTGAGCCCCTTACACCAACCATTCTTTCTGTGCTCCAAAATGTTACAGCGCCATCGAGTCAGCGGGAACAATCCGAACAGCGCAGTAGCCAAACTGCAGCAGAGGAAGCAGGTAATTAATTTTTTATTTTAAATGTTAAGCATACTTAACAGATATACTCAGATTCATGTGACTGTGAAATGTAGTTGTACACAGTATAATGATTAATAACTGATGAACGTCACTATGAAAACACTATAATAGTGTTACTTTTAAACCTCTTTTCTACTTCCTGGTTTTATGATGTTAAAATAAGGGTGCTCACCTTAACTGGTTGAAGGCTAGTGTCTAGAGGGGATCCAAGACAAGAGGATGCTAGTAATATTTACTCCATTTGTACTTGAACATTGCAGTAACCAAGTATCTACCTTTACATGATATCGTAACCGGAAAGTGCTTTGGGAATGGGAAGGAACTTAGAACAGCAATGACATAAATTAGATTGAGGTCAGTTAAGCCACTTTAAGTTAGTCTACTAAGTAGAAAATAAAAAAGTTTTTGGTTATGGTTATATTCATGGTGCTGGATTAATTGATCAATTCTTACCCATTTATTTAACGAGCTAGGTGGTCAGCTGGTCCCAAGTCTGCTTATAATATCAAAGCCACGTCTGAACACGTCTGACTGTTCAAAGCAGCATAATGGATGAAGCTACAGCAGGAACATGGCTTTCAAATAACACTAAACAATATAATCCACTTATTCTACCACATGTCTAAACTATACAGTACTCCCACTTTACTCTCTAGTTGTGCTCATTTGATTTATAATAACCTACTGTTAAAGAGTACAGATAATACTACTTGAATAGACAGTACACTCACAGTACTCTTGATACTACTGGAAATTACAATTTAATAATTATTATTATTATACCTCTGTACATTCATTACTCTAGAATGTAATTTAGAACTAACTTGCCACTATATAACCCTAATACAAGAATAGTATTAATACTAGTAAACCCCTAACCAACTGCACTACCATCATCCTGACAAAATACTACTGTTAATACATGTTTATCATTTTCTTTGTTTCAGTCCTCACCCCAGAAGAGGCGATGGATCGCTACAGCCGTGTCAGATGAAGAGAGCTGGTTTTTGTTTTGTTTTTAGAGTGCCTTTTTTTGTTACATTTTAAAATGCCTTTTTTGTTTCTGTTTGTGTTTTAAATTGTTAATATTTTCTATATTATCCTGTTATTATGTTATATGTTATTATGTGTCATGAGCGCAGTATATGTATATATATTTCCCTATGTTGTATACATTTTTAACTAAAGTGGCTGTAGATCCCTCATTGTCATCAGTGGTTTGGGGTTTTATAACTAACCCGAAAGTGCTTCGCTACTGGTAAACGAATGGTTCAAAAAGCTTAACTACTGGTGAACAAATGGTTCGCGAAAGAGTAACAACTCAGTATGATGCATTACTTTACATGAAGGTACACAAAAAGCTTCACTACTGGTAAACGAATGATTCATAAAGCTTAACTACTGGTGAACGAATGGTTCGCGAAAGAGTAACAACTCAGTATGATGCATTACTTTACATGAAGGTACACAAAAAGCTTCACTACTGGTAAACGAATGATTCATAAAGCTTAACTACTGGTGAACGAATGGTTCGCGAAAGAGTAACAACTCAGTATGATGCATTACTTTACATGAAGGTACACAAAAAGCTTCACTAATGGTAAACGAATGATTCATGAAGCTTAACTACTGGTGAACGAATGGTTCGCGAAAGAGTAACAACTCAGTATGATGCATTACTTTACATGAAGGTACACAAAAAGCTTCACTAATGGTAAACGAATGATTCATGAAGCTTAACTACTGGTGAACGAATGGTTCGCGAAAGAGTAACAACTCAGTATGATGCATTACTTTACATGAAGGTACACAAAAAGCTTCACTACTGGTAAACGAATGATTCATGAAGCTTAACTACTGGTGAACGAATGGTTCGCGAAAGAGTAACAACTCAGTATGATGCATTACTTTACATGAAGGTACACAAAAAGCTTCACTACTGGTAAACGAATGATTCATGAAGCTTAACTACTGGTGAACGAATGGTTCGCGAAAGAGTAACAACTCAGTATGATGCATTACTTTACATGAAGGTACACAAAAAGCTTCACTAATGGTAAACGAATGATTCATGAAGCTTAACTACTGGTGAACGAATGGTTCGCGAAAGAGTAACAACTCAGTATGATGCATTACTTTACATGAAGGTACACAAAAAGCTTCACTACTGGTAAACGAATGATTCATAAAGCTTAACTACTGGTGAACGAATGGTTCGCGAAAGAGTAACAACTCAGTATGATGCATTACTTTACATGAAGGTACACAAAAAGCTTCACTAATGGTAAACGAATGATTCATGAAGCTTAACTACTGGTGAACGAATGGTTCGCGAAAGAGTAACAACTCAGTATGATGCATTACTTTACATGAAGGTACACAAAAAGCTTCACTACTGGTAAACGAATGATTCATAAAGCTTAACTACTGGTGAACGAATGGATCGCGAAAGAGTAACAACTCATCAGTCAGATCCAGCTCTACCAGTCGATCCAGTGTGGGACCCAAGCCAGCCCTCGACAGCGCTTGAAACCAAGGGAGGCAGGTTTAAAGCGTGCCCTGCAGTGGTGGACAATTGCTTTTAAGCCTTCAACATTACTAATGCCACATAATAAACCTTAAATGTGAATATGAATGTATGTATTGTGAATATCTTTATTAAAATATGACAATCATCCCGTCTGTGCCTTGTTAATTTATTAACTAATTGTGAAATCCCAGGAAAATTCAGTTGCTTTCATAACCAAATTGGTCAGTTTGCTATTTCACAGAATGATTCATTAATACAGTATCCCCTAGTCTGTTTACCAGTAACTCCTCAGTAGTTACTGAGTAACTGTCACTTTAGGGCCCCTGGTTGTTCATCATTCGTTACTCAGTAACGAATACAGTAGTCCCCTGGTCTGTTTACCAGTAACTCCTCAGTAGTTACTGAGTAACTGTCACTTCGTCGTTCATCATTCGTTCCTCATTCGTTCCTCATTCGTTCCTCATTCGTTCCTCATTCGTTCCTCAGTAGTCCCCTGGTCTGTTTACCAGTAACTCCTCAGTAGTTACTGAGTAACTGTCACTTCGTCGTTCATCATTCGTTACTCATTCGTTCCTCATTCGTTACTCATTCATTACTCATTTGTTCCTCAGTAACTACCTACGTTTCTGTGTACCTTATTGTAAAGTGTTACCGAATATTCTGACCCGTCCCCGACACACACACACACCTGTTGTAATCGCTGACCAGCCGGAGCACACTCTCCCGCAGGGCGCGGAGGTCCTCGCGCCGCTGGTACACCTCCAGCACGTAGTGGGGGATCTCCATGTGGAGACTCTCCCAGTACTGGATCTCACTGAACAACTTCAGCAGGCCCCTACGCACGCAGGGGAACGCACACACACACATACACACACACACACACACACACACACACACACACAATCAGACTTGCATTACACAAAAGCATACACATACACATACACATACACAAACAGACATGCACAAACACACCAAGTGAATCCCGCGCAAAACTCACTCAAACACACTCACACACACACACACACACACACACACACACACACACACACACACATACACAGAGCGAGTGTGAAGGATGAGGTCTGTGTATGTGTTTAGTCTCCGAGCTCTTGGGCTGTACAACGGCATGCGTCTCTGTCAGCCAGAGAGTCTTTATCCGTCTGCCTTGCAGCCTGCGAGTGGTTAAATATGTGACCTGTGAAATATGTGGGAATGAGACGGCATGTTTGCTCAATAAGCCGTTCTGTGTGTGTATGTGTGTTTTGAGTGTGTGTGTGTGTGTTTGTGTGCATAAGTGCGCGTGAATCTCTGTGTCTGATAGAATTACAAGGGTACAACCTTACAACTGTCTTGTGGAGTGTAAACTAAAGCTCTTCCAAGCTATACATGGTGCATCTGTAGGTCAAGTGTGTGAATTAAAGTGTATGCCTGTGTGTGTATATGTCTGCATATGTAGCATATGCACTGTGAGTTATATGCTTGTGTGCCTAAGGCAATTTGCATCGAATATCGTGTTGTGCTTCAGTATTCGTAGGTCGGCTTAAATCAGGAGGGTTGTCTTGTAACCAGAAGGATGATAGTTGGATCACCGGCTCCTCCTAGCTTAGAGTCAAGGTGTCCCATGGTTGACTCCGCCGTCGGTGGGTATGTGTAATAGATGTATAAACCGTCAGCTAAATGCCCTAAATGTAAACGTGCGAGCGTGTGTGTTTTAGAGAACATCTGTGTTTGAGTGTCTATGAACTCTTGCTAGTGTATATGTCTAGTATCTGCATATGTGCGCCTGGGTGTTTGTGGGTCTCCAAGGCCTGGGTGGAGGTCTATCCCTCCTCCACCCCCCCCCCCCCCCAGCCGCCACCACCTCCATGGGAGGGGGACCCACTTGTCGAAGTTGATGTCCAGCATGGTGTTGTCCTGGCGGCAGCGCAGCATGAGGGGCTGCTCCAGCCGCTGGATGCTCTGGCGGTCCACGCCCTGGCTCCAGTCGCTGAAGGTCTTCCGCAGCAGTTCATCCAGGGTCTGCACCATCTGCCCATGAGCCAGGCACACCTCCTCGCCAATGCCCGTCTGGGCCACGAAGTGGGCACCCTCCACCAACTGGTTGAAGGGTCGGGGGCGGCGGGGGTGATGAAAAGGAGGAGGAAGAGGAGGAGGAAGAAGCCTTAGGATGGGAATAGGTGTAGGGCTTTGAAGCAATATCATTTTAATATACAGTAATCTTTATGTATTGTTACATTCATTGGCATTTTTTCAGTTTTATGATTTTTTTTTGTGTGTGTACTATATAACACAACAAACATAGTGTAGTAAGGGTTAGCAAATATAAATCTGATAGAGATTGAAAATATAGAAATATTGTAAAAAACATACAGAAATATTTATTTAATGCGCTGTCTACATTCACTGCGAGTAATGTGTGCTTCAAACGTCCACAACTAGACATAAGAAGAGTCTTCTATCTAAGTTATGTCTATGTGATGGATTGAAATATCAGAGATTTCAACAAATCCTTCCTCATTTCGACATTTTCCCATCACCTCATTAGCAAATAGTGCGATAACTCCAATATTTTTGCATTGTGTTCCTTATTGCTTATCATCATTATTACACCATTAATTACAGAATTAATTAACTAAGCAGAATCATTTAATAAATGCTTATTTTATCGGCATCGCATCATCTGCATTTTATAATTATGTTGAATGACAGTACGTTGGTCGATATTATCTTTTCTAATATAAATGTATTTAGCTCTTTGCTGCTCATCATTATGAAGCCATGCAGAGAGGTGTCGGTGAAATGATACCACGTCATCCAGCCACTACTAGTGAGACCACAATAGACCGTAAACACTTAAGGACACAACGACCGTTGGGGGGGGGGGGGGGGGGGGATGGCTCACAGCTCTGGCTGCTTTGTTCCAGAGAAAAACAGTATGTCTCTGTGGCTCTTTTCGGATCACAAACAACACTTTCCACAATGCCATCTAAAAACACTCAGCTCACAAATGGACACGCAGAGGGAGAGAGCGCCCTACCGCTGACCCTATTCAATACCAAAACCTTTATTTTTATGTTTCTGGGCGGTGGACTGTTTATGTTCTTAATCGACGCACGATCGCTGACGCGGGGCGAGAAAGGACAGCACGGTGGTGTATGTGTATATACATACAGTATATGTGTACTTTTGTATCGGGCTCCCACTAGAGTCTGTTTATCACTGCACAAGGCTAATCCCTTATTCAAGGGCGGAATGGGAACAAAATGGAGGGCAGCACCATCATATCTGTGTACAATTAGAGCCCCCCCCCCCCCCCCCCCCCCGCTGTGTGCAATTTAGTTCTTTGTGTATCCGGATGGAGATAATAATGTTAGACAGGGAGTGAGCCCTCTGCTTTTCCCTGCTTGTGTGTGAGTTGATGCGTGTTTGTCCCCACGTTTGTGTGTGTATCTATGTGCCCGTGAGTGTGGGTGTGTGTGAGGTTGAATCTGAATGTCTGTGTGTTTGTATGTAACTTTGATTGTGTATGTGTGTGGTATGTGTGTGTGTGTGTGTGTGTGTGTGTGTGTGTTTATGTGGAAGTGTGTGTATCTGAATCTGTTTGTGTATGCATGTGTGCGTGTTGGCATGTGTGTGTGTATATGCAAGTATGCGTGTGTCTGTGTGTGCAAGCTTGTGTTAGTGTATGTGTATGTCTGTGTGCATGTGTGTGTGTGTGTGTGTGTGTGTGTGT
>NW_028178150.1:0-9836 GCF_964030765.1 Micromesistius poutassou | reverse complement strand
AGTTGAAATATTTCAACTTCAGCGAATTTGTCGCGCTGCAAATCCACGTGAACGCGCTCGCCGTTCGAAAAATGTCGCGCCGTCAATCAAATCTTGTCGTGCGAATCGGCGACAAAAAAATTCGCCCGATTCGCGTCTCCACGTTCACTTTGCATTGAAACGTGTCGCGGGGCGAAGTGCGGTGTGAACACACAGTAAAGAGAACCACACCGCTGCATCCGCTGCACCACCACAGGCCTAAAAGAGTCTGAACGACATTCTGGCTGCGAAGCGGTGACGGTGTGATGTGATTGGTCGCGGGGGGCGGAGAGGGGTGGGGGGGGGGGGGTCAGCTGACCTTGGGGAACAGGGAGGAGAGGTCCGCCTCGATGCTCTCCTTCTCCGACGTGGCCTGGAGCAGCCGCCGCTCTGGAAGGAGACACTGGGGTCAGTGGACAGACGACGACGACAACGGCATGGGCCGGGTGGAGCCGTCCGTACGTCTGTCCGTGCGTCTGTACGAGGCTGGTGTGATTACATTTCAGCCGTAATATTCTCACATAATCCACAGGGGAGCAGCACTGAGCACATTTAGAAAAAGCTGCAACCTTTTGCACATAGGGGGCGACAACGGACACACAGATGAAGTGAGCAAAGGTTTTTTAACGTTGTAGAAGAAGTCTACCTTCACCTCGCTATAAAAGCAATAGCTGAACAACTGGGGAAGCCAGAATCTCTCGGGCGGCGTATCGTAGATATAAAGCTTAGAGACGCTCCGCGTGTGTTATATATACACATTCCTCTCCTTTTGTTTCATAGACGCTAGACAATAGACCAAAAGCTTCACCAAATAAAGTGAGTTAAAAGCGATCCTGTCTCGGCGGCCTTTCCTGGACTAAAAATAACATAACACTGGTACCGTACTGAAGGGTGCAGATACTAGTTATCAATACAAAAGCAATATAACCTAGTTATAACCTAGTATTAACTAGTATTAGTACTAGTAGTAACTAGTAGAGAAAGTCCTGGCCAGTATCTCCTACATTTATTTGACTTGATTTGAATTGACCATATTTAGATCTAGTGGTCAGGGTGTGTGACTCCCGGCCGAAAGGATCCAGGTTCGATCCCCAACGTCTGCTGGCCTCCTAGAGGAGGACGCCCTGGCTCCCTCCCTGCTCCTTACTGACCGTGGGTCTTTCTGGAACACGGACAGTCTCTAAATGACTCCATCGTAGTGAACAGTAAAGGTCTGTGAGCCGTCCCTGAGGTCGCTGCGGTCCCTCATCCCGTTACCATGGTTATCTAAAGGTCCCTCATCCCGTTACCATGGTTATCTAAAGGTCCCTCATCCCGTTACCATGGTTATCTAAAGGTCCCTCATCCCGTTACCATGGTTATCTAAAGGTCCCTCATCCCGTTACCATGGTTATCTAAAGGTCCCTCATCCCGTTACCATGGTTATCTAAAGGTCCCTCATCCCGTTACCATGGTTATCTTTGATCCTCTGGAGGAACTGGCCAAAGCCGAAGTCCAGCTTCTGCAGAACTGGCTTCAGCCACAAGGCGAACTCCTGGGAGGAGATCAGAGGCCACAGGAAGACCCCCAGTACTGCAGGGGACACGGACAGGAAGTGGTCAGAACGGGGCTGTCCAAGCCAATGACCAGGAAGTCATCGGCTCGGACGTTTAAGGCAAACCCAGAAAGTAGGGAGTATCGCAATCGGCACTGGTAAACAAACGTCCCTTAAAACGTTGCACCGACCACACACAAATAAAAATGTACTTTTGAATACAAAGAAGGTCCTACTTAGGATGTAGGACACGACGATGCCTGGAATGTAGCGTCCTAGGACGGCGAAGAAGGTGCACAGGCTGCAGACCAGCAAGCAGAACTAGGAGAGAAAAAAAAACGGAGAAAGTCAACGTTAATATTCAACCAGTGTCCTCCCCAACCAGGGCCTCACTCTGTTGAGTTCTGGTTCAGGCCTCGGTCGGGTTGACCCCAAAGCCGGATCCAGAATCCAGCCTTCAGAAGAACCTTCACTGTGGACGCGTGTTTGGACCGTTCTGTGTTGTCCAAAACCATCTCCGTATAGTCCAGCCTTTGTAAGAACAATTCCAGCCTGGATCCAGTCCGCAATCCAGTCCGGACCTCGCAGCGCCGAATGGCTTCACTGTGGACACGTGTCGGGACCTTCTGGTGCAGTTGCTGGTTGGACCTGACCCTGGAGAATGTGTTGGGACCTCGTGGTGTAGACCATGGAGGTGTGTTGGGACCTCGTGGTGTAGACCATGGAGGTGTGTTGGGACCTCGTGGTGTAGACCATGGAGGTGTGTTGGACTCTGACCTCGTGGTGTAGACCATGGAGGTGTGTTGGGACCTCGTGGTGTAGACCATGGAGGTGTGTTGGGACCTCGTGGTGTAGACCATGGAGGTGTGTTGGGACCTCGTGGTGTAGACCATGGGGGTGTGTTGGACTCTGACCTCGTGGTGTAGACCATGGAGGTGTGTTGGACTCTGACCTCGTGGTGTAGACCATGGGGGTGTGTTGGGACCTCGTGGTGTAGACCATGGAGGTGTGTTGGGACCTCGTGGTGTAGACCATGGAGGTGTGTTGGACTCTGACCTTGCCGGGGTTCTGCTGCTTGAAGGAGGAGGTCTCCTGGAGGAAGAGCTTGAAGGCCTGGCTGACCGGAGGCTCTGTCACCGCCCCCCCGGACTCCCCCGGGTCCATCAGCTTCCAGCTGGCAGAGCAACACACAGCGGGACGACACGTCAGCACACACACCTCTACACACACACACACACACACACACACACACATCTACACACACACACACACCAACACACAGCGGGACGACACGTCAGCACACACACCTCTACACACACACACACACACACACTCACACACATCTACACACACAGCGGGACGACACGTCAGCACACACACATCTACACACACACACACACACACACTCACACACATCTACACACACAGCGGGACGACACGTCAGCACACACACATCTACACACACACACACACACACATCTACACACACAGCGGGACGACACGTCAGCACACACACATCTACACACACACACACACACACATCTACACACACAGCGGGACGACACGTCAGCACACACACATCTACACACACACACACACACACACATCTACACACACACACACACACACACACACACACACACCGGAACGACACGTCACACACACACACCTCTACACACACATGAACACACACACACACACACACACACACACACGCATCTACACACACAGCGGGACAACACGTCAGCACACACACCTCTACACACACATGAACACACACACACACACACACACATCTACACACACATCAATACACACACACACACACACACACACATCTGCACACACTAGTCGGACCATCAGCACACACACATCATAAACAAACCAAGAAATAAACAAGAAAAAAAAAAAAACAGCCCAAAGCGAAGATCCATTTTGTAATCCCAGCTAACAACCCGACGTAATCTCCTTCACTTCGTGCCAACCTCATATATCGTCTCAATCCCTAATGAGGGCGTGCTCATCGGCTCCCGGGCCGTGATAGGCCGGGAGACCTATGAGGTCATCAGGGTGTTCCGGTGACACAACAACACTCGAGGCGAGGTGCCGGGGAAACTTCCAGGAAGAGCGGGACGCCTGATGAGCTCAGACACCCGAGAGAGAGAGAGAGAGAGAGCCGACTTCCAGGTATTACCGCGCACGGCGGGAGTGATACGAGCGCGCACGTGGCCCCCCCGGGGAACACGATACCAACAGCAGCGCTCCCACCGGCGCCAAAACAGACACAGCACACCCTACATAGCGCTGTAGGTAGCGCAGAGAACCTACCGCCGCACGGGCACGGGGCTGGGGGCCCAAAGGACCTTTTAACGGCGGACGTTTATTGCCGACATGTGATCTGAAAATCAAACGGTCTTTCAGAGTGAGATTCTGACTGAAGTCGTGCCAAGGATCAAACCGTATTTAGTTTACAACCTTCAATGGTGTCGACCGTGGAAGGAACGCGGTTGGTCTATTGGGACCACAATTTAACGTGCTCCAAATGGAGCACGTTAAATTGGCGGGAAAATGTTTGGCGGGAAGACCTTCCCGCCAAAACAGTGGCTGTGACTAAAACTAAATAAATAATAAATTAACTAAAAACAAACTAGATGCAACTTTAAGAGTGAGAACACGAAAATTTAATAACTTAATTATTAATACTAACTAATTACAAGTTTACAAATAACGTAACCAATGAAAGGCAACGTCACGGTGTCTCGGGGGCTAAACCCCGCTAGTACGCTAACCCCGTAGGCTGTAGGCCTGAGTTCAGTTCCCACCTGTGGTCCTACGCTACATGTCAGTTCCTCTCTTCTCCTCCCACCTTCTCGTCCCTCTTCACTTTCCGGTCCATAAAGATACAAAGATCCAGTAAAAGTTAAAAAATGTCAAAACCTAGCATGACCAGGTCCCTGTAAACACCTAGCATGACCAGGTCCCTGTAAACACCTAGCATGACCAGGTCCCTGTAAACACCTGGCTTGACCAGGTCCCTGTAAACACCTAGCATGACCAGGTCCCTGTAAACACCTAGCATGACCAGGTCACTGTAAACACCTAGCATGACCAGGTCCCTGTAAACACCTGGCATGACCAGGTCCCTGTAAACACCTGGCATGACCAGGTCCCTGTAAACACCTGGCATGACCAGGTCCCTGTAAACACCTGGCATGACCAGGTCCCTGTAAACACCTGGCATGACCAGGTCCCTGTAAACACCTGGCATGACCAGGTCCCTGTAAACACCTGGCATGCTAACACACTAGCTTAAAGAACTCAACAAGACCCCTTTCCATCTGTGAAGCACAAAATGAACGCCCTTGTGTGTACAAGCGGTTGATAACAACACCGTGCACATGTGATCGGTTGGCTGGTATACCGATGACGTTTACGATGTTTACGTTAACGTCCCATGGTGAAAGGTCACAGTTGTTGCTGTGGTTACTGCCCAGGATTCTATCAGCTGTTTTTTTTACTGCGCCGTTTGTTGGGTGCTAATTATATACAGGTGAAGGTTAACAGGCAGAGTCACACGTTTCTAAATAATGGGTAGAACACTGAGGGTTTTCGTAAAACAAAAAGCAATCAAAATACCTGCAGTCTGAACTGAAAAGGCCTCTGTGAGCCAGACTCTCTGCAGCGGTTCAATTGAGGATGGAAATGGCCTGAGAGTGACTTGGCACTTTTGAGAGGACAACACACACACACACACACACACGCGTGCGCGCGCACACGCACACACAGCTGTTTGGTGGCATTCTTCTCCACTTACTGAGGGCGGCCTGATTAGTCATAACAATGTTCCATGCGTCCCAGAATACCCCTGGCTCCCACCAGATGGCAACTGGAAACTGGCAGCAGGCCTGCCACGGTCTCCTTGTTGTAGTGGTGGAGACCGAACCACCAACCACCCCCCCTCCTCCCCCATCCTGAACCCATTCACCTGACTCCCCCCTCCCCCCCCCCCCGTCTCCCCCTCCCCCTCCCCCCCCCCCCCCCGGTCTCCCTCCCCCTCCCCCCCCCTCCCCCTCACCCCCCCCCGGTCTCCCTCCCCCTCCCCCCCCCCTCCCTCACCCCCCCCCCCCCCCCCGGCAGCAGCCCCTCTGGAACGTGGTTAGCCGGAGAGGCGACATGGAAGATCTCCTGATCACACGTCAGTCTGGCGATGGCGCTCCGATTATGGTTTCGTCTTCCTGGAAGACCGTCGCCGGGGCAACCAGCCGGACATGTATTGGACGACCGACAACACACTAACAACTACACACACACACACACACACACACACACACTACTAACCGGTCAGCCAGCCCGCCACATGACCAGCTAACCAATCAACCAACCAACCGACCACAATCCAGCATAAATAATCTGACCGACCAGCCGCCAGCAAACCCAACGTCCAATCACAGGACTCGATTGCAGACCACATAATCAGCCAACCAGCCTGTCAAGATGAACGACCAGATCTCCTGGAGGTCTGAGGGTCTGATGGTCTGAGGGTCTGGAGGTCTGAGGGTCTACAGTCTGGAGGTCTGATAGTCTGGAGGTCTGATAGTCTGGAGGTCTGATGGTCTAGAGGTCTGATGGTCTGGAGGTCTGGAGGTCTGAGGGTCTACAGTCTGGAGGTCTGATAGTCTGGAGGTCTGATAGTCTGGAGGTCTGATGGTCTGGAGGTCTGATGGTCTGGAGGTCTGGAGGTCTAGAGGAGTCTCGATCTAGACTCTGGTCTGTTGACTGGGGGTACAGTTGGTCAGGAGGTCAGGAGGTCTGGGGGTCTGGGGGGTCTGGTGGTCAGGAGGTCTGGGGGTCTGGTGGTCAGGAGGTCTGGGGGTCTTGGGGGTCTGGTGGGGGGACAGGTGCTCCAGGGTCTGGTCTGAACCTGCCCGGGAGCAGCTGTTGATCAGCTGAGCTCCGTCCTTAAAGACCCCACGCGGTCTGATCTCCTGACCGGACCCTGGCTGGGGTTAATATAGAGTATAACACAGGCCTGCTATATTTAGAATAGAATATATCTATTTATACATGGAAGAATATTTACAATGTATTTATTCACACATGGAAGCAGGCAGTCAAGTGCAGGCCATAATACCAGGCATTTCAGCACGTGTGTGTGTGTGTGTGTGTCACAGTAACTTGACCCCTGGAGCAGCTAGTGTGTGTTTATGATCTGTGTTGACAGTGGTACTTCCCAGAACACTGCTGTCCTAATCTTCACTAAACGGTGGTTCAGCAGAACCCCCAGGCTCTGGAGGAACCACGACCGCGGGCACGAGAACATGAATAGAACCTGCTACAAGCCTGTAAACAAAGTGTCTTACTACTGTGTAATATTTGACTATTTAATATCAGCAACATCAAGGAGCCCTGAGCACGGAGCGGACAGACAAAGCTCCATGGGAACCATGGAGTGGAACCAACAAAATTGACGCTGTCAATGTAAAATAGTAAAAGGACTGCATTTACACAGCGCTTTTCTGACCAAAGAAAAGAGCTTTACAATATTGCCTCACATTCTGCCATTCATGCACGCAGGGCGACAGCCAGCGGGTCAGGGAGCAGTCAGGGTGAGGGCGTCTCGCTCAGGGACACCTCCACACTCACAGCTAGGAGGAGGAGGAGGAGGAGGAGGAGGAGGAGGAGCCGGGGATCGAACCAGCGACCTTCTGGTAACCAGACAACCTGAGCCACACGCCGCCCCAGGCTGGATGTTCTCTATCTGGTCTTCATCGGTCTGCCCTTGTCTCTCCTCCGGAACAACCCTGCTTCATCAACCAACACACGCCTGCTCCAACACACACACCCAGAGAGGCTGCCCCAGCCCAGTCCTGATGGAGCAAACCGGAACTACTCCTCTGCTCAATACTGACCAGAACACACCCAGAGACGCCCCCCCCCCCCCCCCACCCACCTCAGCCCTCAGGGAACACACCGGTCCTGACCGGTCTGGTCAGGGGCACCACCTCCTCCCCAGAGCTCTCCTCCTCTACCTCGTCCCCGACCAGACCAGAGCTCCCCCTCCTCTACCTCGTCCCTGACCAGACCAGAGCTCCCCCTCCTCTACCTCGTCCCCCTGACCAGACCAGAGCTCCCCTCCTCTACCTCCTCCCCCCTGACCAGACCAGAGCTCCCCCTCCTCTACCTCCTCCCCCCTGACCAGACCAGAGCTCCCCTCCTCTACCTCGTCCCTGACCAGACCAGAGCTCCCCTCCTCTACCTCGTCCCTGACCAGACCAGAGCTCCCCTCCTCTACCTCGTCCCCCCTGACCAGACCAGAGCTCCCCCTCCTCTACCTCGTCCCTGACTCCTTGCAGGACATCGTGCCAGGAGGGGTTCAGGAGATCCGGTTCAGAGCGGTTTGTCTTCAAGGCGAGGAGGGTTGGACCACCACGAGGTACCGGAGGACCCCGGCGACCAGAGGAGGAGAAACGGGAGGACGAGTGGGTGTCTTGGGCGGGCGGGAACGCGAGGCGGTGGCTGAAGGTAATCCCAGGCGGAAGGTTCCGGCGTGCGGGCGGAGGCGGTGTACGTGTGTGTGTCTCGGTGCGGAGCAGCTTGTGTTGATCTGCCCTGGAGCCCCCCAAGAGTGGGTATTTCAACAAGCCCGTCTAAAAATAGATGGGTCACACTGGATTCCTACCGGCCGGCCATCACGAGCTGGGGGGGGGGGGGTGAGGTGGAAAAGGGCTAAGGGAGGTGTGGGGGGGGGCCACACAGAGGGGCTCAGCGGGGTGCTGTTTGTGAGAGTCTTTAAACGAGGGCTCTGGGGGGGGGGGGGGCGGGGGGGGGGGTGTAGCGGTGGGCGGGAGGGGGCTGTGGTGGTGGGTGTCAGGGTGGTGAGGGGGTAGGGGTGCTGGAGAGGGGAGTATAGGGGGGGGGGGGCTCTCTATGAACTGCCCTGGAGAGACCCAGGAGACCAGCCCCCACGGCCCAACCAAAAACACTGTTCCATTATCTCTCTCTCTCTCTCTCTCTCTCTCTCTCTCTCTCTCTCTCTCTCTCTCTCTGATCTCTTCATCTCCTCTCTGTCTCCACCCTTCTCTCTGTCTCTCTTCCGGGGGGTGACCTGCAGTGATCCCAGCATAGTTCGGCCCGTGGTGTGAAGGTATGTCCGTCACACCAGGTGGGCGTGGTGGTTTGGCGGCATGTGTGTGTTGGTGTCAACAGGGAGCGCTGATTGGTTGATTGGGGAACATTGCGATTGCGTCATCGAGTCGGGCCAAAAAACAACAACAACATCCAGCCGCTCTGTGGGTGAGCGAGAACACAAGTTCATGTTCATTCTCAGAAGTTGGGCAACAGCTCTTTGTCCAGGCGCTAGCACTACTAGCACTAGCTAGCGTTAGCACTAGCGTTAGCACAGACACACAGTCGCTTCGCGGTGAAGCCGCCGGCTAGCGGTGGATAAAGGTCAGAGGGTCACGTGTCGCGCGGCAGACACACGTTGGGTACGAATCACCTGAATGTGGACAGATGAAACTCTTTTGAACGTGAAGGGAACGTCCATCGAGACTACTGAACAATGGCTGCCGTTGCTAAGCGGACTGATAGCTGACTAGTAGCGCTGCAGTCAACGCGTTTCCTGTCCCTTCTGCCAGCCTTCCTGTTTAGTGTCTGAATCAGAGTGATGTCATCAACGCAGCGGCCAGGCCTGTTGTCACGGTGACATCCCTGGTTGCCGACCTCGGGGCACGGACCCACCCACCGGCCAATCGGGACGGGCCCTATCGAGCCACACCTGCCCATCCTCCGGGAGGACGGACGTGATTGGCTGGAAGGCATCTCGAGGGGACTGGTTGGGTTGTTATGCGAGTGAGGAAAGTAGTTGTGTCATGTCACACACACACACACACACACACACACACACACACACTTATCACTAACACACACACACACACACACACACACTTATCACTAACACACACACACACACACACACACACACACACACACACACTTATCACTAACACACACACACACACACACACACACACACACTTATCACTAACACACACACACACACACACACACACACACTTATCACTAACACAATAAGAAACACACACACTACCACAGTTTAAAACACACACACACACACACACACACACACACACACACACACACACACACACTCCTCAGTGAATGTTTAGACACATGGAGTGGTTGTCGTTTGGAAATCTGATGGCGGTTTATATTTACCACGGTAACGCAGAAAGTGTAGTGTGTGTGTGTGTGTGTGTGTGTG
>NW_028178151.1:0-16838 GCF_964030765.1 Micromesistius poutassou | reverse complement strand
TAAATCATGCGATGCTGGCGTCCCCGGGGGGGGGGGGGGGGGAGCAGGGGGGGAGAGAGAGCAGCCAGCCCACTGTAGCTCACACAGAAAGCAGGATTCCCCTTTCCACCACCTCATGAACCACTGTTCGCCCCCAGTGCAGGGGGACCTATATACACACGCGCCGTACACACGCTACAGCATAGCAGCTAGAGAAACAGCTGCCTTCTGATTGGTGCAAGGAGAATTCGCTATCTCTGGCAAAACGGGTTATTAGCATAGTGGAAATCAACATTGATTCCTGCACGGGAATATATTGTATTTTATTCCAGCGGTTAGTGGATATTCGAAGAGTGGCCTTGATCCTATATATGTGGTGTATTTTTGGGGCTTCGTTGTCGTGATCCATTGTTTGGTTTCTCTACCGCCCGACGTGAGTCACGTGTTTGCCAAAATAAAAGGAGGATTAGTCATCGCCGGAGCCTGGCTCATCAAGGTGTCACCCTGAGTCGGAATTAAGTGTGGGGAGACGAAGGCGCGAGAGACGGACGACGTCCGGGGAGAGAAGAGGACTAAAGGAAGGGGGAGGGGGAGGAGGGGGAGGAGGAGGAGGAGGGGGGAGCAGATTAGTTATTTAGTTGTGTATTTTTTCGTCGGTTTGGTGGGGGTGACACAGCACTTTTGTTCTTTGGTGGCAGGCTAACAGGAGGTGGATGGCTACCAGGCCCACCCCGGCTGACGGCCCGCCATGGCGGCCCTTCAGACTGAAAGAAGCACTCTTTTTCAGAACGTACGTACGTCATCTTCTTCACGTCCTGCGCACAACCCTCTCCTCAAAGGCAGAGGGTGGTGTTGTTTCTATTCACACACAAAAATACATTTTTAAAAGCCTGACAGTGATTCTCAAGGTGGTTTGGCGGTGTGCCAGCCGTTGGAAGGAGTTCCCTTTCAGGGAAGGAAAAAGAAAAAACAAGCGCTTCGGAACGCGTCCAGGACCTCCAATCTAGCTCTGCAGCAGGCCACTCCAGTCACAAGGCTTTCCTGTCTCTCCTTATCCCCGGCTTCCTTTCCACATGCTCCCCCGCGTATTCGTGTTATCTTATTCCCTTATTCATTCATCCGTCGCCTCCGCTAACTTTCGCTTGACTACGGATGTGAATTAGCATTTTCCCCTAATCAAACCACGGCGTGTTTACATCTCCCGTTTTTCTTTCTGATGTTCAGTGGCGTGAATCTGTCCCCTATTTAATACGCAAATAAATAAATGAATGACTGGTCTGCCGTTCTGTCCGGATATCTGCATATCTGTCTTTGTGTCTCTCTCTGTCTGTCTGGGCGCCCGTCTCTCTCTCTCTCTCTCTCTCTCTCTGTCTGTCCGTCTGTCTGACTGTCTGTCTGTCTGTCCTCTCATTGGACAAGCCCTCTGCAACAGACAGACGGGTTTCCTGTGTTTTAGGTGTGAAGAACATCGTGCGGAGAACAGGATGGTAAGATGGTTTGCATAAAACATACGCACACACGCACACCCACCGCACAACCACCCCCCCCCAACCACACACACACTTCCTCTCACACACAGACACACACACACACAGACGCACCGAAGCAGCTGTGGGCTGCCTTCAGCTCTGCCCTGCTTGACCCACTTTGTATGTCTCTGGAATAAGGGTTTTTCCAGCCTGCATAAGAAAAGCCCATCGGTGATGCCCCGCCCCACTCCTCCTCTTTCCGTTGTCATGGAAAAAAAGTGTTGAAACGGGCAGACTGCCAGCATACCCCCCAACCCCCCCCACCCCACCACCACCCCCATCCCCATCGCCATCCCCCCTGTCCCCATTCTCCGACCATTTTCACCACCACCACCCATACTTTTGTGTTTTTTTTTCCTCTTCCCTCCCTCGCCTTCTCCCTCCCTTCCAGGAGAAGCCAGAGAGGCGAGCCGGAGAAACACAAACACAGGCTGGTCTAACCCAGACAGGTCTGAGAGCTCCGCTGGCCTAAGCCGCTGCAGCCACTGCTGCTGCTGCTGCTGCTGCTGGTGGTGATGATGATGGTGATGATGATGATGATGATGATGATGATGATGCCGTCACCCGGCCACCCTTCTGTTGGTGTCGTTCAGGGCGAGACAGGGGTGGGCATGAGCCGAGTGGCAGCGATCAGCCAATCTAATCTAATCTAATGTAATGTAATGTAATGTAATGCAATCTGACGATCTGTCCACGTTGTGGCGACCAGAGTTCAGCCGAGCCAGGGGCGGGGAGGTGAGAGGGCGACAGAGAGCCAGGCACACAGCTGGCTGGGGGCTGAGCCGTGGAAATCAAGCCTGATCGCTGGCCCTCAATTGGCTTAAAAAATGGGTTCTAAAATTAATTACATTCTGGATAAGAGAGGCGGCGGAAAAACGTGTCTGTTTTTTGTGTGCGCCGCCGCCACCGCCGTCCACTTATCATACGAGTCGTTAGTGAGTCGGACGTGCTGTGATCAGAGCCCGTCGTCAGCATATCACACACAAACGTGGAATTATTCCTAGGCTTGGTGTAAAGGTGTAGCCTTGCAACTGCCTTCTCCAGTGTTACCCAATCAGCAATGTTACCCATGTGTTATGCGGGGCGTCATTCGCACATACATTTGTGAATGTTAATGCAGGGTAGCAGTCGCTACTACCCTGCATTAACGATAATATGAAAAGAATCCAGACTTGCAATGTTCCTGCAGGTTGACAATTTGATCTGGTCAACGCCGTGCATCACGTTCACCACCGATGCATGGAGGAACCCAACAGAAAAAGGACAAGACTGCACTGTCAACCCCAGTGCGACTGCCACGCTGGGACATGGTTGTCGTCGCATGTGCTTCGCTGGCACACAACGTGGTCTTGTTGTTGGTGAGTTTTTTTTTTGGCCAAGATGGGGCTGAAATGAAGACAGCTCTGGCGCACGTCTGCGTTATCGCCCAGCGTGTGATTAGTGGCACTCGCTGCGGTATTCACTCTGAATGTCCTTCCGGGATCCGACATTGAATTACGCTCGGGGAAGCCACACCATTACTCTTGCTTAGCCACATGGGCGATGGCCGAGACACTGGATATACAGGGAGATAGGGGAGGGGAGGGGAGGGGAGAGAGAGGGAGAGAGAGAGGGAGAGAGAGGGAGAGAGAGAGAGAGAGAGAGAGAGAGAGAGAGAGAGAGAGAGAGAGAGAGAGAGAGAGAGAGAGAGAGAGAGAGAGAGAGAGAGAGAGAGAGAGAGAGAGAGAGAGAGAAAAACACCTTTCTGCAGTAGGAATGTTTTTTTTTTCCAAAGCCTCTCTTGGGTGCCCCAAGCAATATAACCAGTCTGATCCCCGGGTCTCCCTTGGGGAGGAAATGAATGAAGTAGATTCCCATCAGGCCCTTCATGGCAAATAATGCAAACGAACGCCAAAGTGACAATAAAGTGCTTGCCCTGTTCTCCACTGCCCAGCGACAGCCCACCATGCAGGGTGAATCCCAACACCACTGTTACGTTTCTGGCTCCTCCAATGCACCGGAGGTGTCTTCAGGCTTCTCCCAGCCCCGCCCTAATACCGTCTCTGCCAAGGGCCCCCCAGGGCCCCATGCCGCCATTAGACCGGTGTCAGCTCATCCAATAGACGCTAGTCGCAGGTGTGCTTGAGTGAGGATTCATTTGCCACGCTGCGGGTCCGCGGGGTATGCTATAGCTTTACTATATTTGTGCTTGTGCAGTGGAATATACCTGCCCTATACAACACGGACGTGGGTATAATGAAGATGTACAGCACAGCACCAAAGGCCATTGGTACGCCCCCTCGGTTAGGATGCTATTGCCGCTGCCTGCCCGGCCCGTCTCTCTCGGCATAGCTAGGCGTGAATTCCCCGTGCAGATGAAAACACCTCCTCTCCAGATGTGTTAGCTGTTCAGCCATTGGGCCAAAGCCTCGAGATTCATAACAAACATCGACAAGACTGGTTAAAAAAAAAGAAAAGGAGTCGGCACAGGGCAGCCGTAAAGTGGACGGGGGAACGAATCGCCAAGCCCGCGTAGAAGGTGACACTGGGACACACATGGACGCTCGAGGAAAAATACGTATCACTGTGATCAGTGCTGCTGTCAGCCAGAAGGGCAGCAGCGTGTGTCCTCCCCACCTCTTAACCTATAGGGCCAGATGTGTGCTCCTTGGTAACCACAAATCCATTGCACGAATCCATTTCAATGGAAATCCACAGCAATCTTCATTCATTAAACATTTCCTGTCATTTAACCGTTACTTTTTTCTTTTTTTTAATCCCACGATTGTAATTGGACGATAATATCTTCATATATCCATGCATTCATATATCTAACATCAAAACATAAATATGAAAGATACAAATATGAAAAAATTAATAATATTTGATGGTTACATTGAACCGTGGAAATACAAGGGACAAAAACGATGGCATGGAATATGTTGAATGCAGCAGGTTTTGTACCTGTTGCGTTTTACATGAAAATGCCGCCATCGTTCAGAGCTCAATACGAGTGAATGATAGTGCAAAGAATAATTCGGTTCCATTGACAGCCAAATGGCATATGACGTTTTCATAAGTGGAACGAACATCAACGATTGGTGTACCGGGCCCTGGCGACGGATTAGAACAATGCATGAAAAATAGAACGAAGGCGTAACCCCCATTACGCGGGGAAGCTGACCTTCTTGCTTGCATATAAACGTCTTTCATTTCTTGCTTCTGACGACATGTGCTTATGCACAAAGTGGTTCAGCAATTTGTGCGTAAAACGATTGGGGCCCCTTTTTTCCGAGCAGTGTTGACAGATCGGTAAAACTGCACGAACCAATCAGGGGTGACTATAGTCTGAAGGCAGTCAACCTTTCATATTGCGTTTAATCCAGAGGCAATTGTTGCACTCGTTCTTCCCCATGAGCGCTTCAACCACTGAGTTTGTGACTATAGGTTAATGGAGGCCTTACTGTGTAACCGGTATTTTCCCCGAAAGCAAAAACGCTATGGCCAAATAAAGGAGTGTTCACGTAATGCAAAATTCAAATTGAATCACTTAATACATCTGGCAGTGACTCGGTACTCGTGGCCCCATAAATAAGGGCGATCAACCAGTGGCTGTCACGGCTAAATGAATGTATGTGTGCTGGATTATATTGACCAGCACACCTGCACACACGCTCACACCGAGAATGCACTTTTCTTTTACGCACGCACGCACGCACACACACACGCGCACGCACACACGCACACGCACACAGGCACGCACACACACACACACACACACACACAGGCACAAAATGCACACGCACGCATGCGCGCACGCACACACACACTACATAAAGTTCCTCACACCTTGTCTCCGTAGTCGTCGCTTCCTGAGGCCGAAGATGCGCACTTTAGAGAAGATGTCGACCAGGTTCCCATTGCAGAGCCCTTTGTTCTTGTTGGGGCTCTTCCGCCGCCGGTTGGTGGCGGGCCGGTCTACATGCTGCTCTCGTGCCTGTCGCTTTTGCCTGATCAGGCCACTAGCGATGGCAGCAGCCATGTCTTTTACAAATCACCTCGCAACTGCTCACGTCCAGTCTGCGCGCACGGAGCACAGACTACACATAAACAACCCGCCTCTCCGAGCTCCCGGCCCGGATCACAGTCCCATGTTGGCGCTCCGTAGCGGTCCTTTCAGCGATGGAATCGGGTATTATAACGCTGTTTTTTGAAGTGTGCGCAGTGTCCGTTACTGTCGAAACACTACATGGTAACGCTGAGATGAGACTACCAGTTGTCAATCGTCGTTCAAATTCTTCTTGGACATCGTGGAGGAGAAAAATAAAGATGTCACTTCATATTTATTTCCATATTGCCGTCATGAGCAACACAACAGACACAAGTCAGCCCGCCTCAGGCGGACAGAGACATATGATCAGTCATACCTGCACGCTGCTTTACATGGCATTGCCTAACGTGGAGATGTTGTCTCCCAGCGCCTCCTAAATTGTCCAGGACGGGCTGCAGTGATTTGCACTCAACTCTCTCCTCGCTGCGTCTTACCCTATTTTCCTTCTTTTTATTATTTTTCGAATATCTTTCAATAAATCGGAATATCTCGGATATCAATGAACGGCGACGGTGCTCCGCGTCTTCGCCGCCGCCGGGCAACCAAACGAGCGTCGACGCCTCTGACGACGTCGGCTATCCGACCATCGGAGCGGCGTTGCGGGCGAAGCGGCGACGTCTAGGAGTTTTGTGATCGCTCATCCGCCACGGAGAACGCGTGACGGCCGTTGTCCATGACAGGCGCTCGGAGACGTGAGCGAAAAGGCATCGATGATGTGCGCTGACTGCAAGTTCTAACGGAATGCGGACAAGTTAAGTTATGTTCCGGTCACAGAGCCAGCCAGCCAGCCAGCCAGCGGACACAGCCACAGCCTACCCCCGGGGTTGATGCGTAATCGAGTGTTTTTTCTTCTTTGTAATCCTGGTGATGTTGTTATTATTTGTATGCAACAACAACAACACAAAAGAAGCTCAGACACCGGTGGTCACACGACGGACGGATGTGCGCGCGACAGGAACCCGGGAGGAAAAACTGGTACCAAAGCGGATTGGAGTCCTGTGAAGAATACGTCTGCATTGTATGGCAGCTGCATACAAATTCACAAGAAAAAAACTTCCAACGCCCCGAGAGGCTGCAGAGACATTTCGACTTCGATAGACAGATGTGTTTTCCCTCCACATCGATTCTACCGCGCGGGAGATTCTATGGCGATCGGTGCGTAAAAATGAAATATAGGAAGAAAAAAAGGCGAGCTTCAGCCATGAACGTTGAATGAATGGCCCGTGGACAGTTGGGCAGTGCAGCGGTCACTCGTCCAATGTCCCCACATAGATCAGATCCTCCCGATCAACAAGTCCTCGCGGCGACTCGTCCCCTCCTAACGTACACACACGCATACACACAGCACGCCACACACATACACACACTGGGCTATGCCCTGCCTCACTCCCTCCCTCCCCTCTCGCGTCAAAGCCCCCCCTGCTTTAGGGGAAATCATCAGCGGGAGGGAGGGGGGGGGGATTAATGGTGGGGACCGGTTATGAAGCTTGGATGTCTTCTTGTGTGTATGTTCAAGAATAGGTCGACGGAAAGTGTCCGTGTGATCTGATTGGGTTTTGTTTTTTGGTGGTTAGGTAATGTCAACACAGTTTGGTTATTTCATTCAATTCATGGATTTATCTGTAGGCTACAGCTAATTTGGGAATTCGTTTTTTTTTTTCACCTTACAGGAAAGACTCAACCTCCGACGGTCTTGATGGGTCCTAGGTTGTTTGTTAACGAACTGTATTTATTAAGTGGCGCCATTATTAATGATATTGGTTTAGGGGACGCTTTTATTTAGGGATTTACACTGACTTCAAAGACAACGGTCATTGGTGTTCAGGTTGAGTGATGAAGCCCCCAAGGACGCCTACAGGTGGGCTGTAGACAGACACCGAGCAGACCCAAAAGCCCCCAGAATATCTCCCCTACAAAAAGACTAAAAGAGACAAACATGATGGATATAGATGTCGTTGCATTTGAAAACGTCAGCCTTTTAATTATTATTATTATTATTATTAATAATAATAATAATAATAATAATAATAATAATAATAACAATAAGGCTATTCTGGTTTACCGAGTCGTGGTCAGAAAAAAAATCCAACCAAATTGCCAATTCATTAGACACATATTAAGTTTTCATTGGTCTCTTGAATGCAATCATGTCGAGCCAAGGGATGTCATCACCAACACACCTGCATGTCACACAATTCACATTTTATAACTCAAATTAAACCGCCAAATGAATGAACATGAATCGGCATCAACAGCAAATAGATGTCCATTTTTTTTTGTACAGAGGAACCGGGCTCCCTGCACCCAGTAACTAGTGCTTTATGACGTGCGTAATGCATGCTGCTCCTTGGCCCGTCAGTCCTTTAGTGTTTCCAGCACCATGGACAGCATCCCTCCTCCCGGTAGAGTCTTCACGGTGATTCACACGCATGAAGACCGGGACGCTGCAGACCCCGTCCTCTCTGACACGTTACAGATGTGATTGGAATCCCACCATAATCACAAACCTCTAGAATCCAATCTATGTGCGTCGTTATAATAACGCGTACACCGTCGTTCCCTCAATTACGAATCCCGTTGGGTTCTGTTGAATCAAGGCAAAACATTACAACCCACCCTTCTTGTTTTCAAATGAATTTTCAATCTCGTGTATAGCCCACAGAAATTAAAACTCAAGAGAGCCATCTGCTGTTTGTCGCCGCCATTTAACATCTGGCGCGTTGGGGACTCGAAGCGCAACACGTTTGGGATCTCCGTCTGCACAACGCACTTGTTGAAGCAGACACACCACGTATTAGAGACACTGGCCGTCTAGCTTGCTCGGAGTGATTATGTTGTATCAGCCTCCAATACAAAACCCGTTTAAACAAATCACAACTGACGCTTATAACCACAGACTCATACACGAATTATCATCGTCTGTTTATAGCTCGTCTCTACTATAAGCCTATGATGTATCTTGGAGGAGGGTCACTCTGCAGCAAAGATGCAGATCAATGTCGGGGGGGGGGGGTGTCTACTCTTCTCTTCCCACGACGAGTTCACATCTGTGCACAATATTTAACATGATCCTTTGGGTTTGAACGCGAAACTCAAACCGTGAGCGTTTTCCTTGAGCGAGACTTGTTCACGTATAGCCTACTATAACCTATTCATTCGCGGCGGATGGAATATAGAGTTCACCTATGCTACCCGTGTCTCTCTCTCGCACACTGCCGGGTGGCTCCGAGTACTACACGGGGAAGTCACTGCAGTTAACGAAGCCACCAGCAGCGGACACTGTCACCTCAACAATAGCCCCTCAGTGCTGGGAGGCGCACGACGCAGTGGTGGTGGAGACCGGTATGAGCTCTCAGAGACTGCATGAACGGTGTCATTGTTGAACAGAATATTATAAATGATGATATATTGTTGTAAAATGGCGTTAAATTGCAACACTCATCAGCAATAGGTGTATAAAGGCGTAAGCTTTATTTTATAAATGTTATTTTGTTTTGTTTTTCGAAAATGCTGTATGAATATTATAATGTTACGTCACACAAATACATTTAATTAATTTCGTTCATTACAAAAAAAAACACTGTTTGTGTGTCATTGTAACAAATGCAAAAAAAAATAAGAAAAAAAATCGCCTTGCTTGCCTCGAGTGCTGTGTGATACCCGTTCCTCTAGGCCTGCTGTCTAGAAACAACACAACTAACCCAAACAGATCGAAACAAAGCAACACAAACCTGACAACAATGACAACTTTGGCAAGAGGGGGAGCGGGAGAGAGCAGCGGTGCACAGCCTCCGATTCTAACTCTTCAACTGCACCACTCAGACTTCAAGGGGAGGGGGGGAGGGGGGGAGGGAGGGAGGGAGGGAGCTGGGGGAGCCGTATGTGCGGACGGTCTTAGCATAAGCGTTCCTCAAAAGAGCCACGAGAGACACTTGCTGAGGCCCGACGAGTCCATTACCGAGCCGTCTAAATTGATATCACACCCGCCTTCCCACGACCCCCTTGCTTCCTATTAGAGGAAGGATAGATAAGGCAGCACCTACATACCTAGATGCCTCTTCCGCCTACATGAGAACTTGTGCGGGTCCATGGCAGGGCAGACTGCCCGTTCCCACGGCGACCGGACCGAGACCTTTCCCCCCCCCCTCGGTAACATGGCTTCCAGAGGCTTCTAAAGCCTCTACTTATAGTGCTGACGTGGTTAGCGTCCAGCCACCGTCCGCCCCAAAGTGTTCACATCAATTTGTCCCATAAAGTCTAAACGATGACACGCCGCTGCCAAAGATTTTGCATTGAATGCCACGAGAGATATGAGGGGAATAGCAAGTTTGATTGTAGTTGAAATGTTTGTTTGTGAAACCGGTTAGAATGTCATCAAAGAAACATGCATTTAATATTGACGCCCGCATGCGTCAGTGAGTATTTGATGGTTCATCTTAGGGGAAAAACCAGCCCCAATCTTTATGGAGACACACATGATTCATACAAACACGGTCATTTCAAGGAAGCATTCCGTCTGTCCATTTTCGTTTGTCGTTGTGACATTGCATCAAAAAAATATGCCCATAGAAAGCCATCTGCCCACCGTGTGGTTTCTGTGGATGTGCCAAGTCTGAATGAAGACTTGTGAAGCCCCCCCCCCCACACCATCTCTGCTCATCAGGGCAGATCCCAGTCTAATGTGATTTACATCCCAATTATCAAGAGGTCAAGTGGCCGTGGGGCTGGGAGCAAACCTTGATGGGATGAGAAGGCCGGTCGATTCTGTCTATTGGGGGGCGTGATGTCTCCCCCATTACCACCACCACCACCACCACCCCCACCACCACCACCATCTCCATCACCACCAGCATCCACCCACACAACACCACCACCACCACCATCTCCATCACCACCAGCACCCCCACTCAACACCAGCCCACCCACCACCCACCACTACCCCAACCACCACCACCACCACCATCTCCATCCCCACCAGCATCCCCACCCAACACCAGCATCCCCACACAACACCAGCCCACCCACCACTACCCCAACCACCACCACCATCTCCATCCCCACCACCACCAGCTACACCCCCCCCCCCCCCCCCCCCCCGTGGAAGAAAGTCAGCAGGTGCTCTCAGCATGTCAAGGCCCAGAGCGTCATGTGAAGGGAAAAGAGAGAAAGACAAAGAGAAAGAAAAATAGAAAGAAAGAGATTAAGAAAAAAAAAAAAACGATAACCCGACTTTTCTCCTCAAAGTCGGAGGAGAAAAGCTAATTTAATTGAAAAAAGAGTAACGGCTTTGCTTATCGAGGCTTAAACCCCCCCACCCCCCTGTACCCCCACATGCTATGGGGCTTACAATCAAATCCTGTAAATGCCATGAGTCCATCTAGTGAAGCAATCAGAAAATGGGCCAGATTAGCCCATGAAGAGCCTAGTCTATCAACCACACAAGTGCTTCTGGAGCTGGCTGTGTGTACGTGTACGTGTACATGTACGTGTATGTATGTGTGTGTGTGTGTGTGTGTGTGTGTGTGTGTGTGGGGGGGGGGGGGGGGGTGTTGTTTGTTGATTGATTCTACTCTTTATTTCCCAAATCATCAATGTTTTTATTTAGTAAATACTTCATTTATACTTACTGCAGTGCCATAAATAGGGTACGATTGATTGTTGACTAAATGTCCGGGTTAGGGCAAATCTCTCAACTTAGAAGGAGCTTTGCAATCTCCCACGGGGAGTGCAAGGGGTGGTGTAGCTCTCCATGGTTCCTGCAGTGGACGAGCTGCTACATGGACACGTACAATACACGGGTTGTACTGATTAAGCCAGCAACACAATATCAGCATGGCTTCTGGAGACGGGGGGTCCTGTTCCCGGGGGGTGGGGGGGGCACTATGGTGCACTATGGTGCACTGTATCGCGATAAATCATAACCCTGTATTCGTGTCAACAGTATTTACGGAACCACGTGTGATATAGCAGGCAGTGTCAGAGAGACTTTCACCGTTTTATTTGTGTTTGACCTAGATTCATACAGATGAGTCTCTTTGAGGCGAAGCACCTGTTATTCAAGAGGGACATGATTTCGCAGCATTATCGTATGCAGTTGATATATATCACTCCAATTGAAACACAAGGAGAGGCTCACATCCACAATCAGAGATAGAGAGCGAGGGATTCTACAGAAAGAGGGGGAAAGAGAGTGTTGAGGGTGGAGAGGGTTAGTCAGAGTCAGACGCACCGGGCTGGGTCGACGGTACTCGGTCGTGATCGCGGCTTGATCGTCCGGTTGAATTCCTGCTTACCGGGAGGACGTTCCACTTATGGGCTTGTTGTCGCGGGTGGCCGGGCTCTCCCCAAGGGGAGCTCAGGAAGAAGGTCAAGCAGATCCACGGCTAATAGGAACATTGTAGCCGAGGGGCCCTTCGTCATGTGCCTCGGACATTCAAACGTCCAGAGATAACCTGATTTGGGGGGGACCGGCTCCCCAGCCTGACTAAACAGCATCCAGAGGCAATCTTCAGCTCATTGAGACAATTAACGGATTACAGCCTGAATGACAGCTGCAATCAAAAAGCCATTCTCTAATACCGCACATGATCCGGGGGGAACAACACACAAAATGGATGCATTGTTGCATAGTTTCTGAGAAAGATGAACGAGCAAGCCAAAGGAAAGATATTCAAATGTGAACCGCAGTGGCGTAAAGAGATGAAGAGATGAATTGCGTCGAGAGTTGCAGCGAGAGATGAGGGAATGTCGTTGACGCGCATTGGGTCTTTTGTTGTAAACCAATGTCTCCATTTTGCGCACACACACACACACACACACACTCAAAAGTACAGCCACACACACACACACACACATAAACACACACACACACACACACACACACAGAAACATATGATTGCACACACACACACACACACACACACACACACATCTCCTTTGATGGTGTAGTGAGTCTGCAGCAGGGGTATGAAGTGCATTGTCAGCAGCGCTACAGAGTAAGGGCTTCCTTGGAGAAGCCCTGAGCAATGTTGAAGAATATTAATTAGTCCATAGCCCTCACGCAGGCCAGCCTTCAGTGTGTGTGTGTGCGTGTGGGTGTGCAAGTG
Source organism: Micromesistius poutassou (assembly GCF_964030765.1). NCBI lineage: Eukaryota > Metazoa > Chordata > Actinopteri > Gadiformes > Gadidae > Micromesistius > Micromesistius poutassou. Next base: position 4,134 of record NW_028178151.1, on the reverse strand, counting down.
TGTGTGTGTGTGTGTGTGTGTGTGTGTGTGTGTGTGTGTGTGTGTGTGTGTGCGCGTGTCCCCAGGTGCATTTGAAATTTGACACTATTCTATATTTGCTCAATGTACACATGCATGTGATATGTGTGTGAAATAATGAGCTCTCCCGAAACAAAGGCTGACACCAAGGTGTGTGTTTGTGTGTGTGTGCGTGTGTTTGTGTGTATGTACACGCGTGTGTGTGTGTGTGTGTGTGTCTGTGTGTGTGTGTACGTGTGTTTGTGTGAGAGAGAGAGAGCACAAGAGATAACGAGAGAGATATGTGGTGGTAATGAACCCGGGCCTATGCGTTGACAGCTTCGTGTTTTTGATGAGTGTATGCACGCACGTATGTGTGTGATCACTGGGCATCAGGCGTGAGTTTGGAGTCTAAAGCACGCCGCTTCCGCTTCTAATGGCCTCGGAATGTACATACCTCGCGTTGCAAGTAGGTTACGATTAGCATAAAATGTGTGTGCGTGCGTGTGCGTGTACGTGTGTGCGTGCGTGTGTGTGTGTGTGATGAATGTAAGGAGCCCATGAATTGACTTCAATTAGAGGGCGGGGACAGAGCATGCGTCATGTCTGATGGATCTGCAAGGAGTTTAAAGTTGGTAGGAGTCGGTCGCTCCCGAAACAAACACTCAAACCAAACCAGGCCAGCGAGCACCACAGGGTACATGAGTTGGCTGATCTCCCGGCCCCCGTAAGAGGAGACACTCACATGGGGGACAGTCTTTGCCATAGGAGGAGGACAGAAGCGTCGCATACCTTTCACCACCTCTCACTCCCACACACTTCCACACGTTTCCATCCACACACAAGACGCACGCACACACACACACACACACACTCATTTAGATAGTTTTGTGTAAAAGCACATCTATCTACTATCTAAAACAATGTTTTCTCTAAAATTGCGTGGTGCAATGTTGTCGCAGAATACCGCTCACACACGCACACGCACACACACACACACTCATTTAGATTTGTTTTGTGTAAAAGCACAAAACTATCTAAAACAATGTTTTCTCTAGGATTGCGTGGCGCAACGTCGTCGCAGAAACACACCGCTCACACACACACCGTGGAACAACAGATTGAAAGGGAGTGGAAAAACCCTCGCTGGCCGGTGCCTGCGTTAAAGGAGTCATTGGTATGCCATCCAGACCGTTCCAAAGCATGTCAATTCATCAACCGTGACCCTGACTGGACAAAGCCAACTAAAACATGAGCGCTTACGCCTCATTGACGGGCCTCGCACGTCGGCTAAGGGCGTGATTTAATGTCTTACTGGGCCTCCATAATGGCAATTCCTGGCACGCGCCACCCGTTCATTCCCCGTGAGGCCGCGGCTTATATAGGAACTATACGGACCTTTAGCTGCAAATTCTGGCGATTTTCCCTATAATGAAAGGACGATGCTGTAATGTAGGAAGTTATGATGCTGATGGTCATTAGAGGCTAGTTGACTGTAAATTGTCCCCTAACCCCCTGTCCTGACCCCCCCTATCCACACTCCTCCACCTCCACATGGAGATAGTGTGTGTGTGTGTGTGTGTGTGTGTGTGTGTGTGTGTGTGTGTGTTTCTGTGGCTTGGCCTTTATTGAGACAGGTGATTGGGGCAGGGGAAATGGCAGGACTACTTGATAATGATCCAAGCCCATGCGTTAAGCATGACATCAATCAAACACTATGTCTTGCTACAGATTTATCCAGAACGGCAGAGCGTGTGTGTGTGTGTGTGTGTGTGTGTGTGTGTGTGTGTGTGTATGAATGCGCATAAGTGATGTGTATGTGTGATGTGTATAAAATGTGTATGTGAATTTCTGTGCTGTCATATGGAAAACCACACAACAGCAATATGCAGATCCTTCTTGGAAAAGGTTATTTAAATTAGCATGTGAGAAGGCATATATATTGGTTTTAGAAGGGACAACAGCATTATCAACGAACATGTACACATATCAAAATACAATGCATACAATGTGGAGAGCCTGCTTTGACAAATTGTGTAAAAGTGGCAAAAGTGTGTAAATCTCCATAGAATAAGGTAATCATCCCTGGAGAAACAACAGGCCGGAAGATAAAGAATAATTTACATCAACTGTTCAAATCTATTACTGGGTGCTTTAGATGCAGAGTGGCAAGATTACCAGCGGATGTGCACACACAGTATTCATAGTGCTTCACAGTGCTCATTCAGTATCCACCGAAGCCTCATCCAAACAGAAAAAGTACAGGGTTATGTAATAAACAGCTCTAGGCTTTTTTTTCGTTTTTCAGGATAACAGCCAACACATATTCTCCTGCGCACTCGTAGACTATTCCCAAAGTTTGGTCAAAACTTGTGAAAGTTTAGTGAAATCCTGTGAAAGGTTTTGTGAATACTCGTGAAAAAGTTTTGTGAAAACATTGTATCTGATTGTCCTGACACAACTGTGGGAAAAAAAAAGAGTTAATCCTTTTGCGACGTAAGCAGAGCCTCTTGTTACAATCACGCTTGCTGTACTTCTTCATGACCACTAGAGAGCAACACCGAGCTCAGCAGGAACTGCCACTGCAGATTTCACAGCCTAGTTTCGATATGACGGGGATGTTGTTGCTCTGAGATCTACACGTCTTTACCTGTTTTTACGAGGAACAGCTGATGAAGGATTGATAAACAATGTCAGTCCAACAGTACCCTTTTGATTATATCATTGAATAATGAAGAAATTAAATCTTAAATTGCAAAATGCACATGTAACCACATCATTTAGCATTGGAAGACGAAAACATCCATTAGGGTTAAACATTTAAGGAACATATTACATACAATAAATAAGCAGTCACTTATTTTACTAGCTCAGCGTGTTAGCATGACTACTGAGAGAACTGAAGGGTGATCCTAATGCGCTGCAAGGATAACTAGTCCGCCAGTGGTCCACTGTACGTACGTGAACCGTAGTCACAGTGGCAATGTCACGCAACACTGCTTTACGTAAGACAACAGAGATGCCCTCAAGTGGCCAATACTGGCACAGTTAGTTCACACACCACCGCGGCGACGGGTAAATATGCTCATAAGACTGTCAAAAGCACAGCGTCTCACTGTGTCTCGAATCCATCTTGATCGGTCAGGCCCAGTAAAATTAGGCCACGAGTGGTTGAATAATGCGCTGTGTCGTCTAAATTGCAGGCCTGAGTGATATTAGGCAACAGATGATATGATTTTGGGGTTTCGCTGGGGCAAGAGAAGAAGACATTGATCTAATGTGTGTGGTTGAAATGTGCCTATGTATTTGTCTGTGTGTGTGTGTGTGTGTGTGTGTGTGTGTGTGTGTGTGTGTGTGTGTGTGTGTGTATGTGTGTGTGTGTGTATGCGCAAGCGTGTGTGTGTGTGTGTGTGTGTGTGTGTGTCTGTTTGTGTTTGATAGAGAGAGAGTTGTGGTAAATCATGCATATGTATGTGTTTGAATTAGAGGAAAGGATAAATAAAATGAGCATAGGGAGGGAGCGAGACAGAGAGAAAGAGAGAGAGAGAGATGGAGAGAGACAGAGAGAGAGAGGGAGAGAGAGGGAGGGGGGGAGACAGAGGGAGAGGGGAGAGAGAGGGAGAGAGAGGAAACAGAGAGGAGAGAGAGAGACAGAGAGGGAGGGGGGGAGACAGAGGGAGAGGGGAGAGAGAGGGAGAGAGAGAGGAAACAGAGAGAGGAGAGAGAGGGAGGGGGGGAGACAGAGGGAGAGGGGAGAGAGAGGGAGAGAGAGAGGAAACAGAGAGAGGAGAGAGAGGGGGGGGGGGAGACAGAGGGAGAGGGGAGAGAGAGGGAGAGAGAGAGGAAACAGAGGAGAGAGAGAGACAGAGAGGGAGGGGGGGAGACAGAGGGAGAGAGAGAGGAAACAGAGAGAGGAGAGAGAGGGGGGGGGGAGACAGAGGGAGAGGGGAGAGAGAGGGAGAGAGAGAGGAAACAGAGAGAGGAGAGAGAGGGAGGGGGGGGGAGACAGAGGGAGAGGGGAGAGAGAGGGAGAGAGAGAGGAAACAGAGAGAGGAGAGAGAGAGAGAGAGAGACAGGAGAGAGATAGAGGGGAGAGAGTGTTTCGAAATGAGGATGAAACGAGCATCATCTCATTTG
>NW_028178152.1:0-15232 GCF_964030765.1 Micromesistius poutassou | reverse complement strand
GTGTGTGTGTGTGTGTGTGAGTGAGTGTGCACACTGACTTTTTTCAAATGGTGACAGTGATGTAAGCGACGCCGATGGCATCGCACTAAAAGATCTGTGGAAAAAATGACATCATCCCGACGTGTGTGTGTGTGTGTGTATGTGTGTGCATGTGTGTGCGTGTGCGCGCGTGTGTGTGTGTGTGCGGGCGCGTGTGTGTGTGTGTGTGTGTGCATGTGTGTGTGTGTGTTTGTGTGTGTGTGTGTTGCCAACCACCCATGCATTCAGAATCTCAATGAGGGAGGGACAGTGTTCTGTACAGCAGAGGGAAAACTAAAGCACCCTGTTCCTCCCCCCTCCTCCCCCACACAGCCCCATACCTGTTCCTCCCCCCCTCTCCCCTCTCCCCCACACCTGGTCCTCACCTGGTACTCTATCTGTTGCTCTGGTTTCCATCAGTCTATCTGTCATCTGTCTGTCTGTCTGTCTGTCCATCCATCTACTGTCTGTCTGTCTGTCCATCCATCTACTGTGTGTCTGTCTGTATATCTGTATATCTGTCTGTCTGTATATCTGTCTGTCTGTGTGTCTGTCTGTATATCTGTCTATATGTCTGTCTGTCTGTCTGTGTGTCTGTCTGTCCATCTATCGACTGTGTGTCTGTATGTATATCTATATGTTTGTCTGTCTGTCTGTGTCTGCATGTTAGTGATGGGTCGTTCGCGAACGAGTCGTCTCAAAGAGCCGGCTCTTTTAAGTGAAAGATGGGAGTCGGCACCCGAACGCGAGCCGTTGTCTTTTTTGTTCTCCCGCGCTACGGGTGCTACATGCATTCATTCTACGCATGCTATGCGTGTCACGGCGCATGCATGGCAGCCAGCAACCAATCACGAGAACAAGCAGCGAGGGGCGGGGGATTTCGATGCGCGATACACGTTGCCTGTGACTGACAGGAGGAAAAGAGGAGAGAGACGAGTGCGAGCGTGTGAGTACAAGATGAATGAGACGAGGAAAAGAAGCAGCATTTGGATGCATTTTGATCAGTGTGAGAACACAAAGGTCAACACACGCGCACGTGTCAAAATGAGCGTCAGAATTACAGCATGGCACCATTATAAAAGGTATACAGTAAGCGGTAATATGAAGAGCCGTTTGGGAGCCGAGAGAGCCAGCTCTTGTTGGTGAGCCGTTCCAAGAGTTCCGGCTCACTAAAAAGAGCCAAAATTCCCATCACTACTGCATGTCTGTCTGTCTGTCTGTCTGTCTGACTGTCTGTATATCTGTCTATATGTCTGTCTGTGTGTCTGTCTGTGTGTCTGTCTATATGTCTATATGTCTGTCTGTCTGTGTGTCTATCTGTCTGTATATATGTCTGTCTGTGTGTCTGTCTATCTGTCTGTGGGTCTGTCTGTGTGTATATCTGTCTGTCTGTGTGTCTGTCTGTCTGTCTGTGTGTATGTCTGTCTGTCTGTGTGTCTGTCTATATGTCTGTCTGTCTGTGTGTGTGTCTGTCTGACTGTACCTGAATACAGCGGTCCTGTTATCTTCTGCAGTTTCTTGTCCTTTCCATTGGTTGTTCTCTGGCCTCATGCCACACTGTCTAATAAGTCAAGCTGCTTCTTTCATTATTGCCTTATATATTACCTTCATAACCTTGCTTTCTGGCTCACATTTTCTTGGTTTTCGTGATCATGTTTTGGGACACTCAAATGTTACACATTTTTATTTTTCCCCTCCCCTTTTCAGATTATTATTATATAAAAAAAAATCAATTCAATTCAACTCAATTACTCCAATTATTCAACAACTTTCTTAGGTCCATCCATCCATCTATCATCCGTCCATCCATCACATACACTCGTGTGTGTGTGTGTGTGTGTGTGTGTGTGTGTGTGTGTGCGTGCGTGCATGCTTGCGTGCATGCATGCGTGTGTGTGTGTGCGTGCGGAGGATGCTGAAGCTTGTGTTAAGAAGACTTCAAAAAGGCATCTAAAAGTGGTATGAGTTGATCCTAATTAGTATGAGTGTGAGTAATGAGTCCAGAGCCGGGTGCCTCCTGCTCTCTGGTCGGCTCCTCCTTCAGCTCCAGGATCTTCTCACATTCATTCTTTTCCTTGGAGGGATTTTTGATGCTCTATACTGCATAGTTTTAAAAGCTGTTTTGTTACTCACATCAACCAACAACTAGGCTACGTGGATTTGAGTGGCCTTAATAAATCAAAAATATTTGGGGGTTGGTGACCATGACGAAAAAACACTTAGTTAATGGGAATACTAATACAAAGACGGAATGGTACCTTTTGGGGTTTTTTGTCTTCAAAACCTCCCCCACCCCCCATAAACCCCCCCTCCCACACACACACACACACACACAGGCCATAAACACACACTAACCCAGTCTCACACCAAAATCGAGTATAACTCTGCACTGTAAACCCAAACAGTACTACTAACTCATAAACATTATGGGTACATCAATCAAAACCAGTTATTCAGTTAACCGTACAAGAAACTACTAAGTTTTCTTAACAAGTAATGTTGTTTTAATTTTATATGGATCAATGTTTCTGAGTGAATATCGATATCTAAATGATAACTTCTGAGTGTACAGAGGGACGCAGCGTCATCAACATCACGACCTTCAGGCTTTTCCCGAAAATTCAAGATGGATACCCTTTGGCGAGCGAGGCGAATGTAGCGAAGAAAAAGTAAAGTAAGGTAATGCCAGTAACTGGACCCTTTACCCGTTCGTCAAAAGTGTGTTGCTGCTGCTTGTGATAAGCGCTCTGGTCTGGTGAGTAAAAAGGTTATCAAATTTCAGTTATCTTTCGTCCGGCACAGCAACAATAGACAAGTTATTGAGCCGTTTCCGCTCTACATCCTAAACTCCTCCCATCGATGCAATCCACTTCGTTCTGGCGGGCTGGGTTTATTTTGCCAGCTAGCTCCGTTGTGCCGACAAAGCACTGATATCGCAGTGACAGAGGATATAACAATTACAACATGAGGAAAAGTGGTTCATGAGGTTTAGAATCTTGCCTTGTGTCCCTGTCTACCAACACCCAGCCATGTTGTTCATTAAATACAGATCATTAAAAACACAACAAATACTGTGTGCATTGTATTTTTTTATATTATATATGAATATTTTTATAGTGATGTAATTGTGTGGGCTGCTTTTGTATTTTCTCCATGCATCATGCCAGACCTGTTCTTTAACTTGTGCATAGGCTAAGGTTAACTGAAGTTAGCCAACACGTCGAGATAACTTTGCACTGTTTGGAACTGCTATTCGTTAGCTAGTCTCATACTGAGGAGACAGTCAAGCTCTGCGGTCAGATAGTTTAACGTTAGTTCAATAAGTTGCTGAACACAAACTGTTAGTAGTATGTAACGTTACTCATGTATCAAAAGTAAAAAATATTTATGCCGAGGAAAAATAAAGCTTAACGTTAGTTTTACTGGTAGGTAAATCTCACAAATTGTCTCAAATTTGGGAGATTTTCAAGTTCCCAGATCAGTTGGAATAGCACAGCAGTTTCACTAAAGCAAGGATAAAAGATGGAAGGAATAAGGATAAAAGGCAGGACTGATGGAAGGAAGGAATGTGGAGAGAAAAAATAACAAATAAATAGTCCAGGTGATATGCCAAATTTGAGGTGATACATTCACTTTTTCATAGGCGCGGAACTGTTTACAGAAGCCGACGCCGACAGGTCCATTCATGCGCGCCCACAGCGAGCCTTCCGCGCGCTGTAGTGTGAGCGACCACTGCTTGTATTTTGGACATGAAACGAAAAGTGTGGGAGTAATTAACAATGCATTAAGCTAAAAAGTGTGTTAGTTGCAATCTTTGCAAAAGCGAAATGGTGTGGCACGGAAGCACCACAGTGATGTCTTCCGTGACAAGAAGGGGGCTCGACAGCAGGGTTAACTCAATACAAGATCTCACATTTATTCAGTTTTCAAGTAAGGACATGCAATATCAAGCCCAAAGTATACTACTCCGCATCCGTAATCCGACTCTCTCGGTATGTCAGATACGCAATGCAATTCGCCGCCCGATTTATGTTATAGGCTGACTACTAACCATGTAAATAGTGTTAAACAAACTTCCAAAGCAAATCTTATTTGGTGTTTTATTGTCCTTCATGTGGAAAGTAAACAATGTACATGTAAATAAGGTGCAAAGTCAAATCGGGAAATGTGATTCTGGAAATGATTTTGTTAGAGGACCAATCACAGCCCTTGCCTTCTCCGTTGCATCGACGGATAGTTAAAAAATATTTGATGCGCCCGTAGAGCTACGGAGAGGGTCTCCGACAGGGTCTCCGTAGCTACGTACAGCACTTTACGGAGGACTATAAATCTACCTAGTATGTCCTGTTTCTCGTTTGGTGTTTTAATTTATTTGTTATACAGCTTCATAAGCATAAAATGTTTATTAAACTAACGTTAGCTGTGTGTGTGCCTTTATTTACTTTACACTTTTAAACAACTGAAAACCACATTTTGTGCACTTTATAAAAGAAAGGAGCCTTTTCGTTTTTGTAGATATATACATAAATGTATATCATACAGTTATGTTTTAATATTTTTCTTCAGTCTGCACTGTGAATTTGAAGTAATGTTCAGTTTTTGAATAAAGATGCGGAAATTACAAATGGTTATTTTTTTTATTCTGATTCATCAATTAATCTAAAAAATATTCGACTGATTATTAAAATAATCGTTAGTTGCAGCCCGACAATACAGTGACTGTAAAGAGTAGAACAATATTCAGTATGACCTTAACAAGTTAACTTAAAAAGAATCTGTCAAACACAAAGATTTAAGATTGAAAATACATAGAAAATACATTGGTTATGGCGGAATTAAAATGGCTTTTTTGCGATGGGTCCATTTCTGAAAATGTTCAGGGCCCCAAACTGTACAAGTGTACCAAGTTTCATGCTTTTATGAAAAAGTGAACATCATTTTCACATATCACCTGGACTAAAAGGAGGAGGAAGGAAGGAAGTATTATTTTTTAGGTTAACTTCTATCGGTTGTAATTTATCTTTCCTCGTAGGCTCAAGTGGAAGGTGAGCGCTGAGTTTCCTCGAGTTTCAAATAAATCTGGGTAAGATGTATCCTGAAATAGTGTTTCATTTTATCATGTACCCAAGGGCTCCTCCAGCCCTACTATTGCAGAGACCGGTTGCCTCATCTGAAGTGGCTACTGCCTTTTTAATTTGTAGGAGTATTTTCCACTGTGGTAATGAAACTTTTTCATAGGTGAGGAATTTCAGTTCTTTAATTGTTGCGTTCAAAAGTGTGTGTCACACATTTCAGTTTCACATCCACACTCAGTTGCCAGTTTATGAGGTACACCTAGCTAAAACTAGTGCAGTCTAATCTAACAGTCCTGCAATGAATGCTCCTGCATGAACTGTATTGCATTATACAGAGAGGTGTCTCTGTTATTTAGCCTGGCCTCATTGATATAAATGGGGTGGACAAAATAATGGAAACACCTCAGTGTAACGCAATACAATTCAACAAGCACAAACTACATCCTCCAAATGAGGGCATTGTGCCTGTAGAGCTGGCTCTGTGTATTGGGGAGATGATCCGTTGCAAATACCCTTGAGTATTTAAACAGGAAAATGATGTCATTTCCATACCAGCACACAGACAAGGTTGACAGACCTCACCCTATTCCAAAGACATTTTCTCTAAAGAAAACCATTGGTGGCAATGGCCATGAAAATGCTACATTGCTTAGACTGCTCCCTTTGATTATTGGTAATATAGTTCCTGGAGGAGATGGAGCATGGACTGTACTGATGGAGTTGAAAGAGGTAGTTGAGTTGGTGCTTTGCTCATCATTTACAGACGAATCCATCCAGTATTTGCAGACAAAGATACAGGATCATAGACACATGCTGCAGGAGGTTTTTCCTGATTTCACACTCCGCCCTAAACATCATTACATTGAACGTTACCCTGACCTCATACTCTGTTTTGGGCCTCTTGTCCACTTGTGGACGATGAGATTCAAGGGCAAACACCGCTTTTTCAAGCGTGTTGTACATGACACACAAAACTTTAAGAATGTGGTAAAAACGCTCACAAACAGACATCAACACACACCAACATTCTTTAAACCTCATCAGCAGACATCAAATGTCTCTTCTGTGATGGTATCAGTGCTTCCTGATGTCGCAAAGGCATACATTGAACAAATAACAGACAGCAACATGATGTACAGCACATCAAAGGTCAACATTGATGGAACTGATTATGTTCCATCAATTTTTGACAAATTGAACAGATTCACCTTGTTAACAACCATGTTGTCTTTCTTTGCCGAGAACACAAATCATACTACATTGAACACCTGCGATCCTATGAACTTTCACCAGGGAATTTGACTGTTCACACCGTATCGGAGCTAAATGACAAATCAATTCTCTCTGCATACAACACAGAAGGAAGACTGCTCCCAAACGGTTCATATTACTACACTGAAAAGTAGATTGCTTCTTGTGCCTAAAAATGAAGCCCAGTTGATTTGAGCCCCAGTTTTAAACGTGGTTCAAAGGGAAAGGCTGATACAGCTGTATATTTTAGTTATTTTGACTTAAATCTGAATTGTGAATCTGAAGATATGAGTAAACTTGTCCAACAGAGAAGCCTTTTTAAATTATAGCATACGGCATCATTGATAGCTCACAGGATTGCTTCAAAATTATGACTCTTGAAGGGATACAGCTACTAGCTCTTTTCCAAGATGATTCATAAGCATCAAACAAACTTCATTAACAATTTTTTGTCTGTGACAAATCAAGAGATGGCTACTCCCCAGAAATTTGTGCTACGTGTATATGTTGCCACAGATGTTGCCATGAAGCTTACTCTAACTGAGCGACCACAGTCAGTAGAAGAGCTGAAGAACATAATGCAAGAAAGGTTCATGCCAAGACTGGACTGTGACTTCACCCTGCAGTATGAGGATCCTGACTTTGATGGACAACTTAGTGTTCTTGTGGACATTGAGTAAGGACAGGAGTTACCAGAGAAGGGCACATTGAAAGTCGTGAGATCTGAAAGTAATGCCAGCTCAACTGCAAGTTCTGATACAGACATACTCCCACATGTACCTTTAACACAGCGTCAGAAGAATTGGCCTGATTGTTTCCCTGTGCCTTCTTTTTTTTATGAAGTGGAGCATGTACTTGAAGAAGAAAACACTGTTTTTGAAAGATCTGGAAAGAGGCTGAAATTGACAAGGGCCAAAAAGCACAACATCCTGGAAAACATGGCTGAAACAATGTACAGCTTCAAACCATACCAAAATGACAGGGAAGTGGGTAAGGCAGCTGAAGCTCTGATTACAGCTCATCCGTGTCTCAGAGAGCGTGGAAGTGATAATGGATGGCATGGATGGAAAGTAAGCTTAAAGTTCAAGATGGGGAATTATCGTACCAAGCTGGCCAGATCTGGGTGTGTGGAGGTGTCCGTCAACACAGGCAGGAGGAGCCGAAACAACCCTGAGAATGAGCAACCCCATTCCAACATAAAGAGAGCCCGACGAGCTGAGGTTAACTACCTATCCAACTTTCCTAGATGAGAACCAGGCCACTCTGGAACAAATGAGACTACAAATCATACAAGAGGTTGAAAAGACAGAGAGAAACCAGTTATTGATAGAAAAGCTCATGAACACAACCTTTGGCCTTCATCGCCAAGATATTGTTCAAGGAAGTCCACGGGTGAGGGACTTTTTGGAGAGCTGGCCAGCCCTACGAGTCACAGGTAAAAACTGTATTCTTCTTTGTCTGCCCATCATCACATATCTGTTGCTCTTATAGCCAGCAATGTTGCTTAAAACAAGTAATTAATGCATCACATTTTCCAAGTTGAAAACCCTTCATTAATCTTTATACATTTATGTGTAATTCTATGTCTGCAGGTGTTTGCAGAGTTCCATCGCATTACAAATGTGAACCTATGCAACCAATTCTACTGAGAGCTTGACAGATACACACCACAACTGGAAGCTTGTACAGGCAGAAAGCCTCACGGACAGGCAAGACAGCAGAGGCGCTGTGGGAGATCCTAAGGATTTATGACCTGCAGGTGAGTTTAAGATTAACTTTGCCATGGGCACATACTGTGCATTAGGGCTGAACGATTTTGGAAAATAATCCAATTAGCGATTTTTTCCCCTCAATATTGCGATTGCGATTTAATATGCTATTATTTTTTCAAGGTCCTCTTCTCATGTATTTTTTAACGGACACAAGCAATAAATTTATCTGTTTTATAATAAACAATATCAGATTTATTTTCTAACTCCTTCTCCCTCATCCTGGTGCTGAATGTGTTAAATGCATCGGCATTTTTATGTGTGTTTGCCAGCATACGTTCTATGTGGGCGTCTGCCCAAATATCCAATAGACATTCCGTCTCCTCTTTGCGCCATGTTGAGCCACGACTCATTTTCACCCCACGGTCCGACAATGTGCTGTTACCAGGCACGTGCACATAGGGCCCTAGGGGTGCTTGAGCCCCTGCCCTTTTTGCATCGTATTAAAAAGTGCCCTCTGAGTGTTCAACAATCGCGCCCGCAATAGTGCTCGTCCGCGATCGAACGCCCCCCCCGTCAACAATCGCGCCCGCAACAGCGCTCGTCCGCGATCCAACCCCCGCCCCCCGTCAACAATTCGGCACCTGCCCCTCAAAACTCCTGTGCACGTCCCTGGCTGTTACCGCTAATCAAACAATAATTCCCATAATGCGCGCGGCTGAGCGGGTGCCTGTTACGTCCAAAGAGGCGTATGCTTTTTAGAACTGGACCGAGGTGCGTTCGCTTTCACATCTGAAGCGAGCCGGCCGAGGTCTCGGCCGGCTGATTTGGTGCGCTGAGGTGTTTTTTTTTTCAAGGCCGACGAGGCTGTGATCGAAATGCGGGACAGTTGCGCAGCATCGTCTTTTTATAGCCAAAATAATTCCACACAACTGATGTGCCGCCCCTCTTTGGTACCAAACTTTCAGCTGTGCGCTCTTCTGACGAGCCTGAGGCCATTGTGCAGCAGGTTAAAGCGCAGCGTCTCTCCCTGCCTGCACTGCTTTGCTCCGCTCGGCTCACTCGCAAGTCACGTGACCAATCAAATCGCAGCCTTTGCGGTTAGAAAATCTCGTTTTGTCATATCGCGATATTATCGCAAATGCAATTAATCGTTCAGCCCTACTGCATGCATTACAGATTGGGACTTCTCTACTATAAACGTGAAATTTGATTGTGTTATCGTGTTGTGATAACATACATGATGATACTGCCATCTAATTACAATTGTCATTCCTCATTTGTACTGTTGTTTCATTGTTTTTCTCAGCAGTACAAGTTTTCCAGTACATTGTCACTTTAAAAGCCATTTATAAGCCTACTTTTAAATTACTTTCCTAAGGCTGCACTGAACAAATAATACAAGACAGAGAAGCTTCACTTTCACTCAGATTTTAATATTTTACACAAATATTTCACAGATGTTTAATGGACATCTGTAACTAAACCATAGTTGGAAGTCCTTAGCCTGCAGTGAAAAAGTGACGGTTGCTGATAACGCAGTCACTGTCATGTCTTTGGACTGTCTCTCGCCTGTTATTTAATCTAGGATCAACCCAACTGAAGACCTCTACAAGAGTAAAGAGTAAAGAAACCTGTCCGTAACAGAAGTATTCAAAGTCGCTTCTGATTACAGTTGATCACAACCTGCTGGCTAAATTTTGGCTTTTGATTCTTTCATTTGCAAATTGTGATAAAAAAAAACAATTTTCAAAACCAAGGCTGTTGTAGTTTCTATCTTTGTTGAATACTGCATGCATATATCCTGAATTTAATACATGAACATGTTATATGAACACAATATTCTGAACAACCCCAAAACATATTGTGATAGGAGCGGGACGCTGTGATGACGAACATTAATGTACCCAATGTAAGCACAGTTCACTTTGCCAATGAGTTTGAGTTCCATGTAAAGTGTCATTTACACAAACCCATATGAAGATCTCATCTCATCTCATCTTCAAACGACTCATCCGGGGTCGGGTCGCGGGGGCAGCAGCTCCAGCAGGGGGCCCCAGACTTCCCTTTCCCGGGCCACATTGACCAGCTCTGACGGGGGGATCTCGAGGCATTCCCAGGCCAGTGTTGAGATATAATCTCTCCACCTAGTCCTGGGTCTTCCCCGGGGTCTCCTCCCCACTGGTCGTGCCTGGAACACCTCCTTAGGGAGGCGCCCAGCGGGCATCCTCACCAGATGAACCACCTCAACTGACTCCTTTCTAAGCAGAGGAGTGGCGGCTTTAATCCGAGTTCCTCACGGATGGCTGAGCTTCTCACCCTATCCCTAAGGGAGACGCCAGCCACCCTCCTGAGAAAACCCATCTCGGCCGCTTGCACCTGGGATCTCTTCCTTTCGGTCATCACCCATCCCTCATGACCATAGGTGAGGGTAGGAACGAAGATCGACCGGTAGATTGAGAGCTTTGCCTTCTGGCTCAGCTCTCTTTTCGTAAGAACGGTGAGGTAAAGCGAATGCAATCACTGCTCCGATTCTCCGGCCAATCTCACACTCCATAGTCCCCTCACTCGCGAACAAGACCCTGAGGTACTTGAACTCATTCACTTTGGCTAAGAACTCATTCCCTAACCGGAGTAAGCAATCCACCGGTTTGAAGTTAAGGCTTCAGATATAGCGGTCCTGACCTCATCTCAGCCACTTCATACTCGGCTGCCAGCCGATCCAGTGAGTGCTGAAGGTCACAGGCCGATGATGCCATCCGGACCACATCATCTGCAAAGAGCAGTGTTGAGATCCTCAGACCACCGAACTGCAACCCCTCCCCACCACGACTACACCCCGATATCCTGTCCATGAATATCACAAACAGACGTGCTGCCAAGAACGCGGACACAGCTCTCACTTTTGGAGTACAGAGATTGGATGGCCCTGAGGAGTGACCCCCTCACCCCCTACTCCCGCAGCACCTCCCACAGTATCTCTCGGGGGACCCGGTCCTACACCTCCAGATCCACTGACCCCCATCAACCTCAAACTTTGCCTCCATCATAGAGGGTGTGTTAGTCGGATTCAGGAGTTCCTCAAAGCGTTCCTTCCAGCGTCCGACTACCACCTCAGTTGAGGTCCCATCCTTACTGTACACAGCTTGGATGGTTCCCTGTTTCACCATTGTGAGGTGCCGGATTGTTTTCCAGAAACACCTTGGTGCCGGCTGCAGGCCTTCAAGCCGGTACCCTGCAACTGCCTCAGGAGTCCTCCAGGATAACATATCCTGGAGGACTCCTATGTCAGTCGGAAGGCTTCCCTGACCACCGGTGTCCACCACGGTGTCTGAGGGTTACTGCCCCTTGAGGAACCTAAGACCTTGAGGATACAGCTCACCCCAGCAGCTTCAGCAATGGAGGTTTTGAACACTGCCCTCTCACGTTCCTGGCAACTCCGGAGAAGAATAGATTTCAACCCCTATCCAGGAGTACGGTACCAGAGCTGAGACACCCACCAGATCTAATTGGTAACGCTCCACCTCCCTCCGGTTCCTTTCCCCACAGTGAGGTGACGTTCCACGTCCCCAGATCCAGCTTCTGCCGCTCAGGTCTGGTCCGTCGGGACCCCTGACTTTCACTGCCACCCATGTGGCAGCGCACCCGACCCCAGCGGGTCTCCCTGCAGGTTGTGGGCCCACAGGACGAAGGGGGGGGGGTGCCACGTTCCTTCTTCCGGCTGTGCCCGGCCGGGCTCCGTGGCAAACCCGGCCACAAGGCACTCTCTGACGAGCCCTCCGTCGGGCCTGGCTCCAGACGGGGGCCCCGGACTTCCTCTGGGCAGGGTCTCTCCTCCTCTCACTCGTTTATTCATGGGGTCTTGGTGAACCATTCTTAGTCTGGCCCCTCACCTGAGACCACTCTGCCATGGGAGACCCTCCCAGGAGTACCAGCCTCCAGGTTCACAGGGACACTTCTCCACAACGATAAGGTGATGTTTCCAGGAAAGGCTAGATGAAAATGTATCACCTTAATAATGCACTTTGGTAATTTAAATTATTTAGCCCAAACCACAGCTCACCTGACCACAGCTCCTTAAATTGTTTTGTTTTTGGCGTAAACTAGGTTCCGCTGGCCAGGAAATATTCACATATTCTAAGATGCCTTTTGAAGGCCACCCACAGACACAACTAAACACAGTTTAGTTGTTTACTAAACTGTGTTTAACTAACTAAAGTTTAACTAAGTTTAACTAAACACAGTTTAGTTGTAATTAATAAGTTACTTTTGTAATCATCTATTTTTTCAAGGCTCTATCTTATTCACTCATTATAGGCTCTCATTGAGCTTTGTATGATCTCTCAGGGAGGGATTAAATCACTTCTGGTTGGGCTAGAACTTCCACATTTGTAATCTTCATTTGTAGCTCATTCCCAAGTGTTCTAGACCAGATCACCCACCAATTACATAACTTCACACACACGCACACACAAGTGTGCATACTTTAAGAGCATACTAGACTCTTCCGTCTTCTCACACACTCAAATATGTGGTTGATAATTTAGATTATTCATGTAGATTCCACTTTCCATCTTTAGAAATCCAACAACTATTAATCTTTTTCCCTATCCTTATTCCTGTAAATATGCAGCTTGCCAACATCATTGCACTCAACTACAGAAATAGTCAATGCACACTGAGCATGAATAATAACCTCTCACACATGAGGGGTCATTGCCTCAGCGGCACTCAGGGAGGCGCTGTTTTGTCTGCCGCACCTCAGAATATCTATCTCCTTGCCAGCGGAACCGAGTTTATGACAAAAACAGGACAATTTACGGCTAAGTCTTTGTATCAATTAGTATGCTGTGGTTTGTTGAAAAAGCAGGCTAATTAATTTATCTTTAAATTAGTAAATGACTGAAGTGCATTATTATGATGATAATGACTGAAGTGTGTTATTACGATGATAATGAAGTGCATTATTACGATGATAATGAAGTGCATTATTACGATGATAATGAAGTGCATTATTACGATGATAATGAAGTGCATTATTACGATGATAATGAAGTGCATTATTACGATGATAAATCCTCATCTGAGTTTGTGCAAATTAACTGTTACATAAAACTCATAACGTGAGCAACGGGAACTGTGCTTAAATAGTTTACATTAATGTTCCTCATCACAGCGCCCCGCTCCTATCACAGGAACCAAGAATCATTATTTTCTGGGGTTATTCAGAATATTGTGTTCATAGAACATGTTCATGTATTAAATACACGATATATGCGTGCATGTTTCAGAAAATGAAATAATGGCTCGGAGGGAACAGAACAGAAATGAGGCTCATTGATCCACTGTTTGAAAACATGTTGTGTGATAGAATATGTACTTTTGGTTATTTCTTAAGCTGAATATAGCCTACCCTTATTTATAGACTCTCAAAACCCACAAATAAGCGTGATGAAAATGCCATGATGGCACTGACTGACTTATGACAATAAAATACATATTTCTAATTATACCTGTTAACACAACGCATTCTAACGCCGAAACACTCAATATTTTATTGTTCAGGAATTTAATTAATGTCAGCCATGTTTGGTTTTCTGCAACAGCAGTGTCCATAGCAACCACCATAGCAACCACCATAGCAACCACCAAAGCAACCACCATAGCAACCACCATAGCAACCACCAAAGTAACCACCATAGCAACCACCATAGCAACCACCATAGCAACCACCATAGAAACCACCTTAGCAACCACCATAGCAACGATAGAAAATCAAACATCACATCTATACATATATGCATATACAGTGAACAAATTATAAAAACAAAATTTTTTGTTAGAATTTCTTGCTAGAAATATTGCCGCTGAGAATACGTCAGCCATTTGACACGCAGGCCTACAGAAGAGAAAAGGCCAAAACAAACGTAGGCATCTCACATGTTTGAGCCCTTATTGTGAAACCACTACATTGTCCACCATGGACCGACGTAGTTATGCTAGATTTTGGTGTGAGACTGGGTTGCAGACAAACACACACACACACACACACACACACACACACACACACACACACACATACACACACACACGCATGCACGCACGCACGCACACACACATACACATACACACAAAGACCACACATACACACACAGACCACACACACAAACACACAGACCACAGACACACAGGGGAAGAGGACGAGTGGCAAGAGCCAAGTTCCTGTCTATCTTCATTACATTTGATTTAATTGTATTTCACTGATACGTCTCCCAAGACTGGCTAGGATGGACTGTGTGTGTTGTCTCTGTGTGTGTTGCCTGTGTGTGTGTGTGTGTGTGTGTGTGTGTGTGTGTGTGTGTGTGTGTGTGTGTGTGTGTGTGTGTGTGTGTGTGTGTGTGTGTGTGTGTGTGTGTGTGTGTGTGTGTGTGTGTGTGTGTGTGCATATGCATGGGCAGTGCATGCCAATAAACATGGCTCTCGGCGCAATCTTAATTATGTCCAGTGAGTTGGACCAGAGCCAACCAGACCCACGTGGTTCTGTCAAGTGACGAGTTCCTCAAAGATGCGTGGGAAACAGAAGCGTTGTGACAGTGCTAACATGCAGAATATTCAAAGGGCAAGATGCACTTCTAGAGAAGGATATTGAAGCAAACCTTGCTCCTCTGGCCTTCTTATAGACAGTTAATTTCTTCAAATGATACAAATCATCATTTGATTATCACTGTAAGTAGATTTGATTCATGGAGGGATGGAGGGATTCTTTCTTTTTTCTTCTTATTCTGATTCTGTTATCATATCTGAATCCCACTGCCCCTGTTCACGCTGCTCAGGCTGACCCTCCCAGCAAAGAGACCAGGGTCTCCTGGTGAGGGGGCTAGGGGACTAGGGACTAGGGGGCTAGGGGACTAGGGACTAGGGACTAGGGGGCTAGGGACTAGGGGGCTAGGGACTAGGGGGCTAGGGACTAGGGACTAGGGGGCTAGGGACTAGGGGCTAGGGGGCTAGGGACTAGGGACTAGGGGGCTAGGGACTAGGGACTAGGGACTAGGGACTAGGGGGCTAGGGACTAGGGGGCTAGGGACTAGGGACTAGGGACTAGGGGGCTAGGGACTAGGGGCTAGGGGGCTAGGGGGCTAGGGACTAGGGACTAGGGACTAGGGGGCTAGGGGGCTAGGG
>NW_028178153.1:0-5000 GCF_964030765.1 Micromesistius poutassou | reverse complement strand
GTGCACGCGCATGTGTGTTCTGGTGTAATGTAATAGAGTAGGATATGGGCGGACACAGCGTTCCAGGTCAGAACTGAACTACAGTCTCTCGACCGCAGAGCTGGATGACTCACCAGGGCAAAATAGACTGCGAGCTTGCAGAATTAATTGAGACAAATGGAAGGTATAGTGATAGAAAAAACACACACCAAAAATTACAGTTTCCAAAATAGCACTGCAGAGAATAGCCTCGAGTGATTTCCCGTACAACATCGCTGAAATAAACTGTGCCAACCTAAAATGGTGTCAATGATGTGTGCCTTGATGCTAAATAGTGCAGCCTAAAACAAGAAATAGCGTACTAGGCTATGTGACTTCTTAATTGGATGGATCTGCTGTCTGATTGGTTTTGATAGTGCACGACAAGCCCAGAAAAGCCATAAAGACAAAACAAGGCAAATAAAACAAAAACTGTAAGACCTGGAACATGAAAAAAAATAAATAATAATAATTAAATAAAAAAAATAATAAATAAATATATATATATATTGCGACAAACTTAATTCAATGAAAGCAATACAAGTGAAAAATGGTTGCTGGGGCATGTGACCTCTTTAGAACACACAATCCTTGTTGTTGTTTTAGGTTTGCATTCACTGACACTACTGTCTCCGTCTCCAACGATGCCGTCTCCCTCACGGGCGCCATGGTGCAATGTGGCCCCCTTGTGGACATCTCATAGTAGCGCATCCCGAATGCGTGGTAGGCTATTCTGTGTTCCGTGTTGTATTGTACGGAACACCTATATTATTCAGTATTGATTAATCGACAACATACTTCAATTACGTATTTGTATTTTGTACATGTATATGCATAAACACGTCTATATGTTTGTGCGCTGTAGCTCTTATTCGAAGGACTGACTCGGGAACGCTTCTTATCCTTCAAATCGGCCTCATTAGAACGACGGTCGACGAAACAAATCTGATCTCAAGTCAGGTTTTATCAAAGGCGGATGTGAGGTCACACATCCGGTTTGGGAAATCTGACTCCAGATCAGTCCTGATATTCTTTTTTTTCTTTTCTTTTTTTACCACTGTCGTCTTTGGGAGAGATTTCTCCAGGAAATACCGTCCGCGACTGCGTGCTAGCTCGGGCGAATTGTGGACAGCAAATTGTGAAGGGCTGCCATTTTACCGAGCTTACGGTAAGACAACTTCTCCCACAATCTATCACTTGCTGCGATACGCGGGTCCCTTTTGCGTACGTTTTGGTGGACCATTTGTAAACAAAAAGAGCCTCTCCCCTGCGTGTGCTGTAATGAAGGCTATCATTAGCACATAGCTTGCGTCGCATATAACAAAATTAACTAACGTTGTAGCTGCTGTGTATGTGCCCTTGCAAATGTATGGTGTGATGTGAGTAGATAATATAGAAGACATAATCCAGGGTGGTTTTTTTTTTCCAAATAGAAGAGGTGCTCACTTAATATAGGCCGATATTAAAAGCGCATTTATTGATTATCGAGTTAAAGATTTGAACCCCTTAAGCCATGTTTATGCCCCTGTTAGTATTTGCAAGCGGGGGGAAATAAAAATTAAAAGCCCATCACGTAAATTAACACTCAGATAAATAACCCTTCATGCTCTGTGTTTTCCCCCGCAGCACCCATTCAACATGGGCGACAGTGTAGTCCAGTTGGCCTCCAAGGGTCACCATGACAACATCCTCTCCTCCCTGCACCAGCTGAGGCTGGGCGGGCAGCTGGTCGACATCACGGTTCAGGTCGACCACCAAGGGGAGATGGAGGAGTTCCAGGCGCACCAAGTGATGCTTGCTGCCTACAGCGGCTACTTCAAGAGGCTGTTGCTCTCCCAGGACGCCGTGCCCGACAAACTGTTCCTCTCCAACATACGCACGGCCAACTTCTCCAAGTTCCTGGAGTTTGTCTACACGGGCAAAGTGGAGGTGGCCAGAGACAAACTGGGCGACGTCCAGGCGGCCGCCGTCCTGTTGGACTGCAAGGACCTCTCTGAGGTCTGCGGCAAGGCCATGATCGCGGGCGTACGCTCGCCATCGTCGGAAGCATCAGCTGGCGTAGACGCCGCAGAGCAGAAATCCCCCGACACCAGCGCTATAAAACAGCCCAGACAGGCCTTAAAGAGAAAACTGCAGCTGAAGAGCGTCAAGAGAGACGTGGGCGTGGGCCCGCAGCAGCCTAAAAAGAAGCCGGCGAAGGCGAAAGACTCCCTAAAGGAAGTGGAGGTCGTGGCGCCCGACGAGGAGGGGGTCCGGCGGGTCAGCATCAGGCTGGCGGGTCGGAAGATCCCCTTGGATCTGTTAAAACACCGGGATATGACTGACGAGGACCCAGAGACGACCGACCTGGACAGCCCCTCGGAGACCGAGGAGAACCGGGCCGTCCAAGAGGCCGTCGCTCCGCTAGACAGCCCAGCCGCCAAGGACAGGAAGAAGGCCAAACCCAAGGACGCGGAGCCCTTCGTGCCGGTCGTCGTCAGCGACGAGGAGAACGAGGGGGGGGAGGAAGGGGGGGAGGAGTTGTGTTCGTTAGACACTGACCCGGGCTGCACCCTGTACCTCTCCGAGGAGGACGATGAGGAAGGGGGAGCAGAGAAGAGGGCCAAGAGGACCTCCAAGGCCCACTTCCAGTGTGGCAGCTGCCAGAGGACGTTCCACTACGCCCGGAGCTACGTGAAGCACATCAGGTGCGTTCGCCGGTTCTGGTGGACCACGGCGGTGCCCTCAGGATGAGCTCACGTTAACGTCTCTCAATATTGCTCCA
This sequence comes from Micromesistius poutassou, assembly GCF_964030765.1. Lineage (NCBI taxonomy): Eukaryota > Metazoa > Chordata > Actinopteri > Gadiformes > Gadidae > Micromesistius > Micromesistius poutassou. The sequence continues at coordinate 2,218 of NW_028178153.1, read as the reverse complement.
GCTGCCTACATTTAAAATAAGGGCTTCACATTCTGTCACAAATATGATATCCGATGTTTAAATAAGACTAATTATCAGACATCATATTTTCTATAGTAACAAAAACATCTGTATATAAATGTTATTTACATTCAGGACATTTAGCAGACGCTTTTATCCAAAGCGACTTACAATGAGTACATTTGTCAGAAGAACGAGAAGCAACAATATCTTTGTCGGTACAGTAAGGATGTTCATAGAAACAAGTGACGAAGCACTAACAATTGCTAGTGTAACCCATTCCCCGTATACAACAACGATGACAAGGATAAGATGCTACACAATTCCAAGTACTATTTTTAAGTACAAGGACGTTCAACATGAAGAAGTGTGTACATTATTTATTTATATATGTATATATATATAAAGAAATACGTAAACCTTTTTGTATGCATTATTCCCCATCTCCCCCAGCACTTACCACGGGGTGAAGGCGGAGGTGACGTACCGCTGTGAGACCTGCCAGCAGACCTTCGCCAACCGCGGCAACCTGAAGATCCACCAGCAGCACGTGCACAGCGACGAGAGGCTCTTCTCCTGCCAGGTCTGCGCCAAGACCTTCAAGCGCAAGAAGGACGTCATCCGGCACCAGCGGCAGGTGACGTCTCCGTCCGCCGGCACTGTCCCTTTAAGGGCAGCTGCTCCCTTTATTTATATGATGTGGTGTTGTGCCACCAGTGAGTGTGATTAGCCATTACAAGCCGTTTGAAAAATCTGCCTTTTCCTGTGTTTTAGTGACATCACAAGTGGGAGTGTGAGCCCGCCCATATATATGCTCGATAGATAGACAAGTGTATCAGCCTACCCAGTGGACAGTAGCAAATGTTGCTTATCTATCCGTCGTACAAGTAACTTCCTCTTCCTGTCAATTCAAGATGAGGTCTGTTTTATATATGTTTTATATACTGTCTGTCTGTCACCGCACCACCACGGTCAATGTCCATTTACTCGATGAGTCATGTCTGTGCCGTTGCCCTGCCACAACTATAATCAAACTGACGCATAATTAATGAAATCAGCTGCACCTGTGGTTGGAATCATGTAAAAAAGGGGCAATTAGTGTTGTGAGCGGCACCTGTCCTAAATCAATGCCTACGTGAAAAGGGTGTATCGTAAAAGGCTTTGGAGAAACCGTGTCCCATGCATTCATTTACATCTATATAATGACACGTATATATATATAAATCTATATAGATGTTTATAGATTTCTAAAGATATAGATCTATATCCAATGATCTATATCCAACAGCCTCTATAGATCTATATAGATATAGATCTTCTATATATATATAATTTTCCCTGACTGTTTTGGGCAGGTTCACGAGGGACGGGGGCAGCGGCACATATGTCCAGAGTGCGGCAAGACGCTGAGCTCCAAGACGGCGCTGTCGCTGCACGAGCGGACCCACACGGGGGCCAAGCCCTTCCAGTGCACCGAGTGCTCCTCCAAGTTCAGCCAGAGCTCCGCCCTCAAGATGCACCAGAGGTACGCGGCCCGGCACTCACCCCGGGGGTGGATTGAGTATGGTGGAATAGAGTATTATTATATATATTATTATTATATATATTTTTTTTTTCCCTATCCACTGCTGTATACATCTTTATTTGCATAATATAGAACCTTTTATTAAAGGGGGTGATATTATGCCACCAGGTGTGAGTGTGATCAGCCATTACAAGCTGTTAGATATCTGATGTATGAATATCTGCATTTTGTGTTTTAGTGGCACCTAGAGGTAGGATGGATAGCCTGTCCACCAAGTCCACTGGGTAGACTGGGTGGACACTCCCACAGGTGATGTCACTAGGGTTAGGAAAAGGCAGATTTTCTAATGGCTAATCACGCTCACACCTGGTGGCATAATATCACCACCTTTATACAAGGTCTGTAGCAGGGGACATCACCTCACGATGGCGTTCCGAAACAGTTAACCTAATGGATCGTTCCCGGCTACCCGTGCGGATGCAATGACCTCGGAAAAGTGATTCCTTCCCTTGCCCCCCGACCACTAGGACCCACACAGGAGAGAAGCCGTTCGCCTGCGACCTGTGTGAAGCCAGGTTCACCCAGAAGCACATGCTGTCCTACCACAAGAGGTCCCACACGGGTGAGGATTCATATACCCCAATACAGATGTGTCCTGGGGCTGTGCCTCATGTAGACCAACCTTAGGGTTTA
>NW_028178154.1:0-8450 GCF_964030765.1 Micromesistius poutassou | reverse complement strand
CTGCTCCTTAATGACCTGTCTCTGTACCGTCTAACCCCTACCTGCTCCTTAATGACCTGTCTCTGTACTGTCTAACCCCTACCTGCTCCTTAATGACCTGTCTCTGTACTGTCTAACCCCTACCTGCTCCTTAATGACCTGTCTCTGTACCGTCTAACCCCTACCTGCTCCTTAATTACCTGTCTCTGTACTGTCTAACCCCTACCTGCTCCTTAATGACCTGTCTCTGTACTGTCTAACCCCTACCTGTTCCTTAATGACCTGTCTCTGTACTGTCTAACCCCTACCTGCTCCTTAATGACCTGTCTCTGTACTGTCAAACCCCTACCTGCTCCTTAATGACCTGTCTCTGTACTGTCTAACCCCTACCTGCTCCTTAATGACCTGTCTCTGTACTGTCTAACCCCTACCTGCTCCTTAATGACCTGTCTCTGTACTGTCTAACCCCTACCTGTTGCACCTCCTTTCAGAGTGCTCCTCATGGTGGAGACGCGCGGCCCGCCTCCTTCACCTACCAGCAGCAGGAGGAGGAGGAGGAGGAGGAGAGAGGAGGGGGTCGTGACCCCCTGGGGTTCAGCCCGGAGCTGGACAGCGGTGTGGGGCGGACGGAGGAGTCCTCCGACCTGCTGGAGCAGAGCTGTTACACTACCTCCAGCACCCCGGGCAGCCTGGCCATGCTCAGGTAACCCCTCCTCTAACCAGGTAACCCCGCCTCTAACCAGGTAACCCCGCCTCTAACCAGGTAACCCCGCCTCTAACCAGGTAACCCCACCCTCACCAGGTAACCCCACCTCTAACCAGGTAACCCCACCTCTAACCAGGTAACCCCGCCTCTAACCAGGTAACCCCACCCTCACCAGGTAACCCCTCCTCTAACCAGGTAACCCCACCCTCACCAGGTAACCCCACCTCTAACCAGGTAACCCCGCCTCACCAGGTAAACACCTGTCAATAGACCTATACCCGGACAAACATAACCAGTTAACCCCACCTAGAGCTGATGAACATGACCAGGTGACCACACCCCTAACCACCTCTAACTAGGTGTGGTTGGGGACCACGCCCCTAACCACCTCTAACTAGGTGTGGTTGGGGACCACACCCCTAACCACCTCTAACTAGGTGTGGTTGGGGACCACACCCCTAACCACCTCTAACTAGGTGTGGTTGGGGACCACACCCCTAACCACCTCTAACTAGGTGTGGTTGGGGACCACACCCCTAACCACCTCTAACTAGGTGTGGTTGGGGACCACACCCCTAACCACCTCTAACTAGGTGTGGTTGGGGACCACACCTCTAACTGTTGTGTGGTCTGTCGTCAGCCCCAGACCCAGCTCCAGCCCTGGGCCCCCCCGCGAGGACCCCGGCCTCCTCCCCCTCCAGGACCTCAGCTCAGACTCCCTGCTGGGTCTGGACTGGGGGTCCGGACCCGGGTACAGCCCCCACCACCCCCAGGTACCCCTCAGGAACTGATGTCCCCCTGGTTCTGCGCCAGTCTGCTCTGGGTGGCGCTGGTTGTTTCTTGTATTTTTAATCGTAAAAAAATATCCCAAATAAAATTTTACTTATATTTAATTTAGTGATATTAGCTGGGTCAAAGTCTACAGCCGTTTCTCAATACCAAGTACGCGGACTACGTTCTCGCGGACTTGGAAGTACGTACTTGGCAAGTCCGGACTTCTAAGTACAGACTTCCGAGAACGCGAGTACGCGCCTGCAACTGGAACAGCAGCGGACTGGATGACGTCACCACCTCAGCTCTGTTAACTGTGCTTTACGGCCTCAAACTACTGAACAATATAAACTAATTATATAAAACTAAACCCCAGCCTCTTTCATTTTAAAATAGTATGTTAATATTTTGAATGAATAGGCATACATTTTTGTTATATATGTAAAATTTTCCTATATATAGCCTATTATTATAGCTTACATACTAATATTTTAAAACATGGGACTGCGAAATGCATCCTGGGATATTTAACGGTCCCCACGAGTCACACACGAGTCACCTCCGATGCATCCTCGGTAGAACGGCCTCATCGAGAACACTTCCGGGTTTTACGACAGTACTCGCGTACTTGGAATTGGAACAGTGCTTTGGCTACCACTGATGACGTTTATCGAGAACGCGAGTACACACGAGAACGCGAATTGAGAAACGGCTTACGTTTAGTTTACGTTTTTTAAGGAATTATAAATATAGAGATCTTGGTAAAAAGACATCTCTCTCAATGTACAAACCCATAACCAAATGACCTCCTCCTGCTCCTCCTCCTCCTCTTTCTCCACCTCCTCCTCCTCCTGGTCCTCCTCCTCCTCCTCCTTCTCTTCCTCCTCCTGGTCCTCCTCCTCCTTCTCTTCCTCCTCCTCCACCTCCTCCTCCTCCTGGTCCTCCTCCTCCTTCTCTTCCTCCTCCTCCACCTCCTCCTCCTCCTGGTCCTCCTCCTCCTTCTCTTCCTCCTCCTCCACCTCCTCCTCCTCCTGGTCCTCCTCCTCCTTCTCTTCCTCCTCCTGGTCCTCCTCCTCCTTCTCTTCCTCCTGGTCCTCCTCCTCCTTCTCTTCCTCCTCCTGGTCCTCCTCCTCCTGGTCCTTCTCTTCCTCCTCCTCCTCCTCCTCCTCCTAGCCCGGCCTGTCGGTGGTGATGGTGGTGCCGGGGCTAACGGAGGAGGAGTGCGAGCGCTACCAGGAGCTCCTGGAGATCAAGTGTCAGTACGAGAGGACAGGGGCAGCGGCTCGCTCCTCGCGCCTCCTCCTCGCCCAGGAGGAGGTGCAGGGAGGGAGGGACGGGGGCATTCCCGAGGAGCAGGAAGATCAGGAGGTGCTGAGTCGGCGGGAGCTGGCGCTGATGGAGGAGGAGCTGCGGCACCTGGAGTTTAAGTGTCGCAGCATCCTGCGGGCGCAGAAGATGCAGCAGCTGAGGGAGCGCTGCCTGAAGACCTGGACCCCGGAGGAGACCGGTAACCACGACAACCCGCCCTGGACCCCGGAGGAGACCGGTAACCACGACAACCGCCACAGCACCCCTGACTCACACGCACGCTAGTAGGCAATAGTGTTAGTTTACCTGTTAGCGTTAGCATGTCAGTGTGGTGATGGGTAACCCGTGGTATCTTGTTAGCATGCTGTGATGCTAACAAGATACCATGGTTCAGTGTTAACCCGCAGTAGCATGGTCATCCAGTCACAAACCTAGACTGTGGCTGTTAGCAACTACACGGAACCTCTTCAGAATCCCCCCCCTCTAGTCAGGAGTAGGTGGGGGCGTCTCCCCACAGGATCATCCACCTCAACCACCCAACCTCGTGTTCTTGTTCTATTGAAACCCCTTCAACTTAAATAGTAATGATATGTTTTTTACCGTCTTTGATAAAATACCTTCCCAGGTCTGACCAACAACGATGAACACATGGAGGAAGATGATGACGACGAGGAAGATTCCCGGGAGGAGCTGTCGGCCATCAACGAGGTGCCGGAGAGAGAGAGGGCGGACGAGCAAGAGAGCACCAGCGCCTACAACACAGGAGAGAGCAGCCAGACCACGCCATTGGTCAGCACAGAGCAGATCCCGCCCCTCACGCGGGAGGAGGCCGAAGAGGACCGGAGAGGAAGAGGAGCATTGTCCCCTCCCCCTCCTCTCCTCCTCCAGCTCAAACGCCTCCCTCCTCTCACCTCCCCCCTCACCCCCCGGCGCCACTCCAGCCTCCACTGCTCCTTCTCACCCAACAGCTACAGGAAGTACCAGACAGCCAATAGCAGCCCAGCTCAGGGCTCTAGCTCCACCCCTGCAACACCCTCCAAGTTCAGGTGCGTTTGTTTGTTCTTCAAAGAACCATGAGGTGATTGACGACCACTAGAGGGCAGAGGTGAGGGAGCACACTGGGCAGGGGATCCTCAATCAAAGAGGAGAGAAAGCGGTAGCAATAGAGAATAACTTTTCCACGTGTCTTAAGTGATGCATTACGCCGTTCTACAAGAGATCTTTTATGTTCTTTCTTGTTCAATATTTTGATGCTAAATTCTATGGTGTGTCAATCATCATCTTCCTCATCACCAGATCTTTGAGCAGAGAGGCGGGGTCTAGTTCAATGAGGGGCGTGGTCTATGGTGGGCGGAGCCCCAGAACAGGTAAGACACACCTGCGTCCTCCTCACAAGTGGTCCATGAACTTCCCTGTGCTTTGATTTCCTTTATGTCTTCTCATGTCAGGTGGCCAACATCCATACCTCCTCTAAACGGCAGGTGGCTAACATCTATAACATCTATAACCTCTATAACCAGCAGGTGGCTAACATCTATAACCTGTATAACCAGCAGCTGGCTAACATCTATAACCTCTATAACCAGCAGGTGGCTAACATCTATAACATCTATAACCTCTATAACCAGCAGGTGGCTAACATCTATAACCTCTATAACCAGCAGCTGGCTAACATATATAACCTATATAACCAGCAGGTGGCTAACATCTATAACCTATATAACCTGTATAACCAGCAGGTGGCTAACATATATAACCTGTATAACCAGCAGGTGGCTAACATCTATAACCTCTATAACATCTATAACCTGTATAACCAGCAGGTGGCTAACATCTATAACCTGTATAACCAGCAGGTGGCTAACATCTATAACCTGTATAACCAGCAGGTGGCTAACATATATAACATCTATAACCTCTATAACCAGCAGGTGGCTAACATCTATAACATCTATAACCTGTATAACCAGCAGGTGGCTAACATATATAACATCTATAACCTGTATAACCAGCAGGTGGCTAACATCTATAACATCTATAACCTGTATAACCAGCAGGTGGCTAACATCTATAACCTGTATAACCAGCAGGTGGCTAACATCTATAACCTGTATAACCAGCAGGTGGCTAACATCTATAACATCTATAACCTGTATAACCAGCAGGTGGCTAACATATATAACATCTATAACCTGTATAACCAGCAGGTGGCTAACATCTATAACCTGTATAACCAGCAGGTGGCTAACATATATAACCTATATAACCAGCAGGTGGCTAACATCTATAACCTGTATAACCAGCAGGTGGCTAACATATATAACATCTATAACCTGTATAACCAGCAGGTGGCTAACATCTATAACATCTATAACCTGTATAACCAGCAGGTGGCTAACATCTATAACCTGTATAACCAGCAGGTGGCTAACATCTATAACATCTATAACCTCTATAACCAGCAGGTGGCTAACATCTATAACATCTATAACCTGTATAACCAGCAGGTGGCTAACATATATAACATCTATAACCTGTATAACCAGCAGGTGGCTAACATCTATAACCTGTATAACCAGCAGGTGGCTAACATATATAACATCTATAACCTGTATAACCAGCAGGTGGCTAACATCTATAACATCTATAACCTGTATAACCAGCAGGTGGCTAACATCTATAACCTCTATAACCAGCAGGTGGCTAACATCTATAACATCTATAACCTGTATAACCAGCAGGTGGCTAACATATATAACATCTATAACCTGTATAACCAGCAGGTGGCTAACATCTATAACCTGTATAACCAGCAGGTGGCTAACATCTATAACATCTATAACCTGTATAACCAGCAGGTGGCTAACATCTATAACCTGTATAACCAGCAGGTGGCTAACATCTATAACCTGTATAACCAGCAGGTGGCTAACATCTATAACATCTATAACCTGTATAACCAGCAGGTGGCTAACATCTATAACATCTATAACCTTTATAACCAGCAGGTGGCTAACATCTATAACCTGTATAACCAGCAGGTGGCTAACATATATAACATCTATAACCTGTATAACCAGCAGGTGGCTAACATCTATAACATCTATAACCTCTATAACCAGCAGGTGGCTAACATCTATAACATCTATAACCTGTATAACCAGCAGGTGGCTAACATATATAACATCTATAACCTGTATAACCAGCAGGTGGCTAACATCTATAACCTGTATAACCAGCAGGTGGCTAACATATATAACATCTATAACCTGTATAACCAGCAGGTGGCTAACATATATAACATCTATAACCTGTATAACCAGCAGGTGGCTAACATCTATAACCTGTATAACCAGCAGGTGGCTAACATATATAACATCTATAACCTGTATAACCAGCAGGTGGCTAACATCTATAACATCTATAACCTGTATAACCAGCAGGTGGCTAACATCTATAACCTGTATAACCAGCAGGTGGCTAACATCTATAACCTGTATAACCAGCAGGTGGCTAACATCTATAACATCTATAACCTGTATAACCAGCAGGTGGCTAACATCTATAACATCTATAACCTTTATAACCAGCAGGTGGCTAACATCTATAACCTGTATAACCAGCAGGTGGCTAACATATATAACATCTATAACCTGTATAACCAGCAGGTGGCTAACATCTATAACATCTATAACCTCTATAACCAGCAGGTGGCTAACATCTATAACATCTATAACCTGTATAACCAGCAGGTGGCTAACATATATAACATCTATAACCTGTATAACCAGCAGGTGGCTAACATCTATAACCTGTATAACCAGCAGGTGGCTAACATCTATAACATCTATAACCTGTATAACCAGCAGGTGGCTAACATATATAACCTTTATAACCAGCAGGTGGCTAACATCTATAACATCTATAACCTTTATAACCAGCAGCTGGCTAACATCTATAACCTGTATAACCAGCAGGTGGCTAACATCTATAACATCTATAACCTGTATAACCAGCAGGTGGCTAACATATATAACATCTATAACCTGTATAACCAGCAGGTGGCTAACATCTATAACATCTATAACCTTTATAACCAGCAGCTGGCTAACATCTATAACCTGTATAACCAGCAGGTGGCTAACATATATAACCTATATAACATCTATAACCTGTATAACCTGCAGGTGGCGCCCCCCCCAGCCCAGGAGGCGGCAGTGCAGAGTCCAGCCCCTACCTCAGCAGGAGGCTCTACAGCCTCACCTCCCCGCTGGAGCGCTACCAGAGCTGCCTGGCCCTGCCCTCCCAGGGCCCGGTCCAGGACCTGGGGCAGGACCTGGACCGGCGGGGGGGAGGAGGAGAGGGGAGGGAGGGGCCAGCCAGTCCCCGGGGTGTGAGCAGCTCCCTCGGAGGTCTGGAGGACCAGCGGAGCCCCTGTGGCCGAGCCTCTCGTCTGGGATTGGCCCTCCCCCTGGGCCCGCCCCAACAGGCCCCGCCCCCCAGCTCCTCGCCGCGCATGGAGTGGAAGGTAGACCACACGAGTCACACCCTGAACCAACACAGGGGGGTCAGGAGGACTAGACTCTAGGGGTCAGGGTGAGGTCAGGGTGGGGGTCAGGAGGACTAGACTCTAGGGGTCAGGGTGAGGTCAGGGTGGGGTCAGGAGGACTAGACTCTAGGGGTCTAGAGGTCAGGGTGGGGGTTAGGGTGGGGGTCAGGAGGTCAGGGTGGGGCTTGTGGACCAGCTTGTCCTGGACCCATGTGGTCCTGGTCCCATGTTGAGCCCTCTGTGGTCCCGGTCCAGGTGAAGGTGCGCAGCGACGGGACCCGGTACGTGAGCCGGCGCCCGGTGCGGGACCGGCTGCTGAAGGAGCGCGCGCTGAGGATCAGGGAGGAGCGCAGCGGCGTGACCACGGACGAGGAGGCCGCCAGCGAGATGAAGCAGGTACCAACACACACACACACACATTACGTTGTCATGGTTACACACACATTACGTTGTCATGGTTACACTCATACAGACACATTACGTTGTCATGGTTACAGACATACATTCACACATTACGTTGTCATGGTTGCACTCATACATACACACACACTACGTTGTCTTGGTTACAGACATACATACACACATTACGTTGTCATGGTTACACACACACATTACGTTGTCATGGTTACACTCATACATACACACATTACGTTGTCTTGGTTACAGACATACATTCACACATTACGTTACAGACATACATGGTGTACTGACAGACTGACAGACTGACAGACAGACAGGTGTCCTGACAGACTGACAGACAGACTGACAGGTGTCCTGACAGACTGACAGGTGTCCTGACAGACTGACAGACAGACTGACAGGTGTACTGACAGACTGACTGACAGGTGTCCTGACAGACTGACAGGTGTACTGACAGACTGACTGACAGGTGTCCTGACAGACTGACAGGTGTACTGATAGACTGACAGGTGTCCTGACAGACTGACAGACAGACTGACTGACAGGTGTCCTGACAGACTGACAGGTGTACTGACAGACAGACTGACAGGTGTCCTGACAGACTGACAGGTGTACTGACAGACAGACTGACAGGTGTACTGATAGACTGACAGGTGTCCTGACAGACTGACAGACAGACTGACTGACAGGTGTCCTGACAGACTGACAGGTGTACTG
>NW_028178155.1:0-8034 GCF_964030765.1 Micromesistius poutassou | reverse complement strand
GTAAACAAAGTACGAAAAAGCAATTGACTTAGTGACTCCGCAGTAACGCATGGCTATAATGTGTAGGGAGTGTAGGGAGTCTGCCTCGGAGAGATCTTACTCTTATTTGATCGGGGCAATGGGAGCTATTTCATTAGAAGAATTAATCTCTCTCTGCCACCTTCGCTCTCCATTTCAGGCTTGTCTTCCAGCTCCTTTTCTCTTCCTCCCTGACTTAATTTCATTAGCAAACAAGTTAACGAAGTCTCCCTTGCCCGAGCGCCAGCACGCAATCACATAGTCTTTCAAAGGGTATATATATATACTGTATGTATACCTCCCTCTGTTGCCTAGATGCCGGCTCTCAAGCTAATTGGGGGGAGCGGGGGCTCTGCGACCGGTTTAACTATACTCACTAAACTACTTTGGTGTGAACTACTTTACTTTGTGGTGTCAGCTCCGATTTACTTCTGCGGTGGGGGGGTGGGTTAAACCTCTCGGGAGCGCTAGTCTCAAATAGTGAACAATAATTAGGAAAAGTTGCCATGCCAAATCCGTTATAGTGGCACTGAGCGAAACCCCATGGACGATTACAAACGACCGCCTACTTTTCTGTTTTAATCGTCAGAGACATTCTTTTAGCAGCCCGTGCATAGAGACAGCCTAGATGAAGACAAATAGCGTTGTTGTTTTTCTGCGTTATGTCTGTAACTTGAAATTTACAGTTTTTCTTTTCTTGTTTGGAACAGGACAGCAAAGCAGATGAAATATTCAGACGCAACTCCCAGGGATGGGTTTAAATAAGCTGTAGTGTCCAGTGGCCATGTGGGGGCACTGTGTCTCCTTCTGTGTGTGTGTGTGTGTGTGTGAGCAAGAGTGCACACACACTGCATATGTCCATTAGTCTGGCTGTCTTTATCTATATATCATAGAATCAAAGTCTGGGCAGGCAGAACCCATCACGCCGATCCGCCCAGAAGCGTTTGGGCAGAACGTGCACGTTGATGTGAATTATGCAGCCAATGGGTACATCCTGCACTGCCGCCTCAGATATGGCGTAATGATGATGTATATGTCATCTATAAACATCAAAAGGATTCAGAGAAATATGTCCACATTGGTCGATGCACGATACAGTGCATTGTGCATTGGTGCTTATCAAGCAGCTTCAGCCAATGTTCATGCTGCTGTGTGCTGTTAAACTAGTGCCCTTTTCTTGGTCTGAATATCTGGTGACTTGTAAAGGCAGCATTTTATATTTGATATTTGATATAATATTATAAATACAATTCAGTTGGGAGCCCCTTGGGAATGGACGTACTCCATTAACTCTGTCTGTCTGATTCATTTATTTTTTTAATTCAAACATTTATATGTCCCTTGAAAACGTCACACCGATTCCCCATATACAGGACATATACAGTACACTCAAAAAGGGCAACATGTAAGATTTGACTGCCAAATTATTCCCTCAAACATTATGGGGGCTGCCTATCACCAGGACCGTGTTGTGTCCCACCCCTAACCATTACCACTGGTCTGAACCACGTATTGACAAACAGCAAACATATTAAGGCTGTCACTAACGGTATACAATTAGCTAGCTTTAAAAGCTATTGCTACACAGCCAACGTTATAATTAACGGCTGTTTACTTAGGCTAATAGGAACGTTGCTTCTATTTGATCGTTTTCTTTGATGGAGAAAACACCCTCTTGGCAGCTCTTCTTCGTCCTCCTGTCATGTCGGACAGGGCAGACTGGACGCTGCAGTGACGGGGACCTCTTGAGGTACAAAGTGGTATTACGAGACGGTACAGACTGCAGCTTTCTGGGCTAGCTGCTAACTTATGTGAATATCTGCAACACAAAACAGAAGCGTTTCTACATAACCTCAAAACTGTTCTTTCTTCCCATAATGTTGATCATTTAAGTTGAAAAGGTTTCAATTTAACATTTCAAACTGCTTATCTTACCTTTAAACCATCATTCACGTAAGTCATTGTTTACCTAGGTCATGGTTCACTTTATTTCTGTAGAGCTATAGGGAAGGCTAAACCTTCCCTACTTTGTTTTTCTTAACTCCCACTGGCTCTGTGATACTCCACCAGGCGGACCTACAGTGTAAACTAACGCCTTTTGTCTGTGTGTGAGTGTGTCTTTTTTTTTTGTCTCTTACCACACAAACAATCACTGTCTCTTTTTCTCTCTGACTCTCTGACATGCACGCACGCACACACACACACACACACACACACACACACACACACACACACACACACACACACACACACACACACACACACACACACACAGAGTGATGTGAGCAATTGCTGAAATTACAGGTTATAGTCTCATGACCACTACTTTAAGTTTCCAACCACAACCCCAACCTGTAATTTCAGTATTTCCAGGGAGTGCTCTTACAGAGAAAGTTCACTTTCACTTAATTGTGTATCTTTTATTTTATTTGTTTTTGCTGTAATAATTGCTGCTATTTATATTTTATAATGCACGTCCACAATTTGGATCTTTCACTCTCCTGAATAGCATGCCATCTGCAGTGAAACCCAAATAAGGTCACCCAAGTATGATAAGGGTGTAATGACAATGGCACTGACATGTTATTAATATGACGATATACCTGACATACAAGACAGTGTATGTACACTTTGTACAATTTGTACGTGTTCCGCTTTTTCTTTGCACAAAATAGGCTGCGACATACTAAACAGCATTCATTTACTTACCATCCCACTACTTAGTGCTGTACCAAATTGGGGGGGGGGGGGGGGGGGGGGGGGGGTGGGGGGTGGGTCAGGAAATAGGATTACAAAGGAATGTGCCAGTTATTGAAGTGCAGAGGACGTTGGGTCCATCAAATGCCGGTAACACCACAGATATGGAGAATCAAGACATTTAATGTGTTCTCAATGTCACAGCAAAGATACTTCACACCTGCCTGACCCTTTTCACCAACGTTAGCGCAGCACTTCACCTTAAAAGGCCACGCATAGCTATAACCAGACACAGAGTATGTCCTTAAATTGTCTAATTGGACCCAGGATGTTTAAGAATTTGTCAAGTAACCACAACGACACAATTAACACCTAAAAATAGGGTTGACCTTCAGAAAAAGGAGTGAAGAGCCAAAGTAAAAAGTATAAAAGTATGCTTATACTCTCCAAAGAGCGCAACTGGCGCAATGAAAACAAGGGGAAGAAAGATTAACCTTTGAAGAAGATTGTGTGACAGATTTAGCTAAACACATTCAACACAAAAACCATTGCATGGTCTTGCAAAGAAAGTCCTGGAGATAGTCTCAAGGGAAGATACAAAAGCTGGAGGTACAATTCAGTTTCCTTTTTGTTAGGTTCAAATCTTTTTATATTCTTCTTTCCAGAACACAGACACAAGTGTGTCTGGTTCATTCAAGGGTAAACTGTCAAAAATTGGCAACCGATAACAAAGACTGGGTAGATTTTCAAGCAATTTCAATCAGCGTTTGTTCCTGTTTGGTCGAAAGGTTTGATGGAAGTCGGGTCCTGATCATAACGTGCACCATGACGCAGACGCCAGGAAAACCTTTCCCTGTCGGTTTTGACGCTGTGCACAGTGCTGGCTTCAGACTTGTCAGTTTGTTCTCTTCTGGTGCCATCTTTCTGTGACAGACTGTGATAAAATGTACAGAGCTGAAATGACTATTCTCCCATGCAAGTTTTAACAAAACTCCCGTTCAGTCACCACAACTTGACATTGCTTCTTGTCAATTCATATGAATGCTCAACAAAGTTGAGTGTCGTCTTCGATAATGAGGTAGAGAATTCCTTGCTATGGTTGTCTATATCTTCGACTGCATGATACAGATAGTGGCATCACAGAGGTTGATTGACAGTAGACACATCATTTATGTATTATACATAACTAGGCACATTTTTCAAGAGATAAAAGGGCTTGTTTGATTTAATAAAGGACTCAACAGTACAAACACTTTTGACTTGACTCACAATTTGATTGACTTTGAAGAAATACCCATAACAATTATTTCTTCTTTCTTATTTCTTTGTCCAAGTCCGTTGGCACCATTTGGAGCGTCAGCAGTTATCATTAAAGACACTGTTTGTTCAATCAGGACTTATTTGGTGGACGGCCCTTTTCAGGGGCCCCTCCAATTCATTATCATTTTCTGCTGAAGCACGAAATTGCCTGGGAAAACAATATTTTCAGCGATTGATTTGTGCTCACCCATGGTCCACCAAGAGTCGGCACAGGGTACACACCCACTACATAAGACATATTTCGTCATCGCATGCTCTTAATCTCAGAAGATACTGCAGAGGTATTCTAACCAGTTGAACCATTATACAAGCAGCTCATCAGATGGTGATTAGCTGTTCATACAAACGTGAATTACGTCCATCAACACCACAGATGCTGGCCCGTAGTAACCTTCCTTTTCACACTACTACTGTTTTAAAATCCAGCAGAAACAACATCTATAGACGGACGTTGATGAATGCATGACAGGTGGTGTGATATGTTGTTTATCTATATTTAACCCTAACCCTAACCATAACTATCTATAACTGTATCTATGGTGTTTCCGACTGAACTTTGTTAAGCACTTTGTGACAATGGCTCTGGAAAGGTGCAATATATGCATTCTGTTCTTACTTACTTACTTCCTTCCTGTGGGGGAGTGTGTGTGTGGATGACGGTTGGTTTAATGAGCAGCCTCACAAAAACGGATTAATGCTCAATTCTTGAATAGTACCAAGCGATGAATAGCCTGCATCAGGTGGATATAATATTTTGCTTGTGCCCCAGGCTATTTTGAACCACCTGGAGCCCCTGTCTGTCGAAGACCTGGACGACGACGACCTGATGCTGGAGCTGGACCTGCCAGAAGATGTTCTGCTGCACCACGGTCAGCACACACACACACTCACGCACGCACGCACGCACGCACGCACAAGCACACAAACACACAAACACATGCACAAGCACACACAGACTCACTTATACACACAGACATAGTTATACACACATATTCACACACTCACACACACACTCTTACACACACATATTCACAGTCACTCATGCACACATTCACAAACAAACACAGACTCACTTATACACACAGACATACTTATACACACATATTCACACACTCACACAAACACTCTTACACACACTCACAGTCACTCATGCACACAATTAAAAAACAGACACAGGTAATATTATATATATATATATATATATATATAATTTATTTTACAAAGATTTTAATATTTGAGGTTATACCGTGGCCAGGGCCAACAGTTGAATCTGATCGGCTGGGGGTTGCCTGTTTTTCTTGCATAATCAGATACCTCCAGCAATGCTGTTTGATCAAAATTGTAAATTAATGCAGTAGCAAGGTTCAAGCATTTTATTACTCCCGATAGCATGCATTGGCATATAATAAAGCTCAAATAAATGGAATTTCTTGCCTAGGGTGGAACTTTGCGTCTGTAATATCCATTAAAATCTTTTAATGGACACCTCACTGTGTATTAGTCACTGCGACTCATTTTATATTTTGCTGCCTCTCTGATGACTTATTGCATTATAACACCATCACGCCCCTGGTTACCAACGGAGCCCATGCACTCCCATACTGAGGAATGATGCTACGCAACAGTCTCTCTCTCTGTCACACACACACACACACACACACACACACACACACACACACACACACACACACACACACACACACACACACACACACACACACACACACACTAGGGTTTTTCTTCTTAACCAGAGGACGTATGTTTTAGTTTGAGCATTATATGGAAAAAGCACATATGTTTTCCATTGAGAATAAACATTGTTGTAATTAGACGAGCAACCTCTCTATATTCCCGTTTCATTAAACTCGATCATGCCACGGTGTGGTTGAAAGTGATGGTAATGCAAACAGCAATTTTCCTTATCTGAACACTCCACGCTCTGTCATCAGCTGGATGCAGTTCCCCCCTGCAGAAAGCTGGGCACAGTACATTGTTACCACACAACAAAGTAATGAATGATGGGGGTAATGCTGTTGTGTATGGTGCTATGTAGGCATGCACATTCTATAGTGTTGGAGCGCTAGGGATGAAGAGAGAGTGAGAGGGAGAGAGAGAGAGAGAGAGGATTGGTGAAAGTTTACAGTCCCTTTTCCAGCTATAATTTTGGTGAAATCACAGCTGGAATGTGTTTTGAGTTTTCACTTATCAATTGAAAAATGCTGCTTTTGCAACCGATGTTGTGTATCAGCTGGTTTGGTATTCATTATAACGCCCGCACAAAGGCACACATGCACACACATGCACACACACACACACACACACACACACTCTGTGTATCTTTCTCCCACATGCACGCACATTGGAGGGCAAACTGCACGTGGATGACGTTATTTGTTGTTCTGACATCATTTTTTGTAAACAATCAAATCCTTGTTTCTCTAGTGTATTTGTGAGAGAATGATGTAAGGGGGGTGGAGAGAGAGAGAGAGAGAGAGGGGGATAGTAAAAGAGACAGAGCACAAGAGAAAGTGTGAGAGAGGGAATGGAATGTTCCCTCCCATGGAATGTGAATCAGGGCCGGTGTCCCTCCCTTCTCCTGTTGGGAAGAGGTCATATTTATAGCAGTGTGTCATAGTCAGGGGTTGTCACCAAGGGAGGGACAGAGTTGGCCAGTTACAGGGACTGAGAGAGAGAGAGAGAGAGAGAGACATATACATGCAGAGAGAGACACACGCAGACGGGTACCAGACGGGTAGAGTTGTACAGATACAGTGACTGAGAAAGAGACAGAGATGGCACAGAGTTGGACAGATACAGTGACGGAGCGAGAGACATACAAATGCAGAGAGAGACACAGAGTTGGACAGATACAGTGACTTTAGAAAGAGACAGAGAAAGAGACAGAGATGGCACATAGTTGGACAGGATACAGTGACGGAGCGAGAGACATACAAATGCAGAGAGAGACACAGAGTTGGACAGATGCACTGACTGAGAAAGAGACATATGGAAATGGAGAGAGAGCGACACAGACAGGTACCACCGAGTTGTACAGATAAAGTGACATGGAGCTGCAGAGAGAGAAACAGAGATGGCACAGAGTTGGACAGATACAGTGACTGAGACAGAGGGAGACGTAGAGATACAGAGAGAGAGAGAAGTGCCACATAGTTAGACTGAGACTGTGACCAAGAGGAAGAGAGACACAAAGAGACAGAGATGGCGCAGAGTTGGTCAGATACAGAGAGGGAGGGAGAGAGAGGGAGAGAGGGAGCTATGCCACACAGTACTGTCAGGCTCTATTTTACAGGCTGTAAAATTGGAGGGAGGGGACTCTTTACTTTGCTCCCTCCCTTCTTTCCTATGGACCGCTGATCGCTGCACACAGGCGAAGAAGACGGGGAGAAGTGGGAGGAGTGGCACAAAATGGGTGGTCAGAAGAAGATGGATGGGAAGGGGTGCCTCTTGCAGTATTTTTCACCCAGCTGCCAGGTCCTGTGACTGGGCAGGGTGCTGGGGTCTTTTCCCCAGCCATAGCTCAGCTGTCTTAACTTCCTTGTTTGGCCACAGAGCCAGAGTCACTTACTCAGCCCCCTCTCTCTCTCTCTCTCTCTCTCTCTCTCTCTCTCTTTCTCTCTCCCTCTCTCCCTCTCTCCCTCCCCACAGGCTCATAGTTTCCTCTCTCTGAATGGCGCTACCCAGAGTTTCTCTCTCTCTGTCTAGCACCACTGAGCCCCGGCTCATAGTTTCCCCTCTCTGAAAGTAGACACCCAGAGAGTTTCGCTCTCTCTCTCTCCAGAACCACAGACTGCTAGTTTCCTCTCTCTGAATGCAGTTACCCAGACAGTTCCTCTCTCTCTCTCTCTCTCTCTCTCTCTCTCTCTCTCTCTCTCTCTCTCTCTCTCTCTCACTCTCACACTCTCTCACACTCTCTCGCACACACGTACACACAAAAACAAGTGCTGTCAACATAGCCAGATCTTTAAACCGCTCCTCAGC
>NW_028178156.1:0-9685 GCF_964030765.1 Micromesistius poutassou | reverse complement strand
AATGTACTGTGATATATACTGTACTGTAGTAATGTACTGTGATATATACTGTACTGTAGTAATGTACTGTGATATATACTGTAATGTAGTAATGCACTGCAGTGTTGTGCAAGTTCAGACTTCACATGAACTAGTTCAAAGTTCAGTTCATACAAAAGAAAATTAATAAATTCACGTTCATAGTTCACCAGTTCAGTTTTGAACTAGTTCATGTTCAGTTCATTAACAGTTTTTTTTTAGAAACTGAAGAAAAACTGTTGGAGTGAGTATTCTGTGCTTATCTTTTAAATGAATCCTCTCCATTACCTGCTGCCCATCACTACAATCTCAAATTGTTGTGGATATTATTTGTACACCTGTTTCATTCATCACAACTAAGGCAGTAACTCAATTTAATAAACATGTCATCTGGACCTAAGCATCAATTCAGAATGTCACAAAATCTGAACTAGTTCAAGTTCTTTAGTTAAAAATATCTTACGTTCAGTTCAAAGTTCATAGAACAATTAACTAGTTATTTTGAACTAGTTCATGCACAACACTGATGCACTGTGATAATATAGTCTACTATAATGTTATATGGTGTTCTAATGTATGTAAATCAAGAGTATGTAAGATAATGATATATATTACGTTTTATATATATATATATAATTAAATACCAGCTCTAAACCAGCAGGTGTAATGTGTAACGAGTGGTAAATAAAGCAGAAGCTGACCGTATTGCTAACACGTACCTGTTCAAGGTCGAAGAGATCTAAGCCTACCTCTAACTATCCCCAATTAATAAATATGATCACACAGGAAATTCGAGAAGTGGTTGAACATCAGTGAACTACAACCGCAGACTTCATACAACAACGGGCATGGCGGCGGTTGATATCTGGACGAAGATGAACACCAACACGTTGCAGATGTGAGCTTCTGTTGAATGTGCTTTTTTTTTTGTTGTTGCCTGAAGTGTTCCATAAAAACACACAGGGCGTGATTTAAACCAGGAGGGCATGAAGGCTCTCATTAAATGTTATGATTTATAACGTCACAGCATCAACAGCATACCTGCGCCGTTTCTTCACTTTGATTACAGGTCTGCACACACACACACGCACGCACACACACGCGCGCGCGCACACACACACACACCCTAATTGGCAGCGGGATAATATTTTATGGTTTAGACTCTAGAGGAACACCTCTTTGGGATAACACATTATGAGTAGAGCTAATATATTATGAAATGTCATAATGATAGTCACTCCGTCAGGGATGAACCAAACGCCCTGATTGGTCAACGGCAGGCGGTCCAGAACTCAGAAGGAAAACGTTCTTCTACGTCCACCACTCAATTCCGATTCATTCATTTCATGTTCATTTTCAAATCTATCATTTGTAATTTTTATTATTTTTTTGGACCAAACACAGGTAAACACGATAATTTGGCATTAAAAATAGATAGAGGTGAGCATAGAAAGTTATATTACGACAGTCCGAGAGCGAGACAGAGGAAGAGAGTAAGGCGAATGAAACGGAACATAGAGGTACTAAAGTAGTAAATAAATGTCAACAATAAAATTATATTCATTACACAAGCAGAAAGGAAAACAGTGCAGCAGCGGTTTGTATGGCGCTGCTAAAGTCACGGCCAACTACTGGACGCTGTGGCGGCGCGAGGCCTCGTGGCGACCCTCAGAACACGGGGGGGGGGGGGGGCCACAGGGGGGGGGCACAGGGGGGGGGGGCACAGGGTCTCTTGTCCGCCGGCAGGACCGCGTGTCGCCTCAGGGGGCGCTGCCGCGTGTTGCCGCACACGTTCACCAACACTCGTTCACACCAATCGGATTTAAGGACTGTGCGAGCGGGTCCCGGAGCGCGTGTCGCGTGTCCGACCTGACGTCAGACAGACTGGCGCCGTGTTCGTGAGAGACGGATGGAACGCACCCCGCTTCCTAGTTACCGTTGCTACGGAATGCCACGAAGCCCCGCCCCCAAGGCACAGCGTAAGCGATAGATCCAAATATACACAGAACAGCCAGTTAAATACACAGCTTTTAAGAATGCTTAATTCTTTTTTTTTTTATATAACCTTCATCTTCTTCGTCTTCAGAGAACCCCAACATTACGGGACACTTCCGGTTTCCATGTCGGCCATTTTTAGTTTTCCACTAAACAGCTTGGTCTTCACTTCCTCCCCGGGGGGGGGGGGGGGGCGGGGGCGGGGGGGGGGAACTAATAAGGATATCTGTAATACCACATCCGGCCTGTAGTGTTCGTTAAATACACCTCGTCACCATGACAACCACAGACAGCTTTTGTTAGTGAAGACAAGGCGATGGCGTCGCTAAGCAGACGGGCGACGGCTCGTCCCGCACAGCGAACACACATACACACACACACACACACACACACACACATACACACACACACATACACGAATGCGAATGCACACGTATATACACACACACACACACACACACACACAAACACGTGCATGAGTGTTTCATAAAGAAGACAGGAAGCCAAGTGCGGACGAGATTAAACAACAGGAAGTTGGTCTGGACAAAGTCAGCTCCCCCCCCCCCCCCCCCCCACCGCCACGCCCTCCCCGGGCTGGACCAGGAGCACCTTTAGCCTAGCCTAGCCTAGCCTCACTCCTTAACAGTGTACCCACAGCTCTGGCTGCTAGCCTAGTGAGTGTGGCATCCTTTGCACTGTAAACAGAGCTGGGTGCTAGCTTAGCGTAGCCTAGCCTAGCCTCCTGTGCACTATAAACAGAGCTGGGTGCTAGCTTAGCGTAGCCTAGCCTAGCCTCCTGTGCACTGTAAACAGAGCTGGGTGCTAGCCTAGCGTAGCCTAGCCTCCTGGTTTAAGCGTAAAGAAAAGCGACACACGGAGCGACGAGTAAAATTCATTTAATTTCAACGAAAACAACCAGAAATATCCTGAAGCCCTCCTCCTCCCTGCTCCTGCTCCTCCTCCCTCCCTGCTCCTCCTCCCACCCCACTCCTCCTCCTCCTCCCTCCCTGCTCCTTCCGTCTTCGAGGAGGAGGTGAAGCTGACTTTGCCACAGGAGCCAAAAGAGGAGCAGAGAGGAGAGACGTGAGGAGGAGAGGGAGCGACAGAGCGAGGTTATCTGGGAGCAACACAGAGAGGGAGGGGTTAACTAATGAGCACGGCGGGGGGGGGGGGGGGGGGGGGGGGAGGAGGAGGGGGGGGGGGGAGGGTCCTCAGCAGCAGCCCCCCCCTGGCTGTTGTCCCCCCTGGCTCCCCGCCAACGTGGAGCTGGTGGTCGGGTGCTGGGGGCCGATCTTTATACCGTTAGCCTGCGGAGAGAGAGAGAGACACCAACATTAGAGAGAGAGAGAGAGAAAGAAAGAAAGAGAGAGAGAGACGCGAGCGTTAGCCTGAGAGAGAGAGACGCTAGCGTTAGCCCTAGAGAGACGCTAGCGTTAGCCCGGGAGAGACGCTAGCGTTAGCCCTAGAGAGACGCTAGCGTTAGCCCTAGAGAGACGCTAGCGTCAGCCTGAGAGAGACGCTAGCGTTAGCCTGAGAGAGACGCTAGCGTCAGCCTGAGAGAGACGCTAGCGTTAGCCTGAGAGAGACGCTAGCGTTAGCCCTAGAGAGATGCTAGCCTGGGATATAAATGAAGCTACATTAGCGTGGGGCGTGATGTGACTGCAGCGTATTCCTCCCATAATGCCGCTGGTCAGAGACGGGCGACCTGGTGGAGTGTCTGCGTGGGTTGAGACCCTTTCCCGGGTCAATAACTGAGATCGGCCGTCACCTTCTCATAGAAAGTTGGTATCAAAACAGAACTGTTGAGATACATCACGCCAAGCTAGTAGCATGCTACAGCACGCTAAGCTAGTAGCATGCTACATCACGCCAAGCTAGTAGCATGCTACAGCACGCTAAGCTAGTAGCATGCTACAGCACGCTAAGCTAGTAGCATGCTACATCACACCAAGCTAGTAGCATGCTACAGCACGCTAAGCTAGTAGCATGCTACATCACGCCAAGCTAGTAGCATGCTACATCACGCCAAGCTAGTAGCATGCTACAGCACGCCAAGCTAGTAGCATGCTACAGCACGCCAAGCTAGTAGCATGCTACATCACGCCAAGCTAGTAGCATGCTACAGCACGCCAAGCTAGTAGCATGCTACATCACGCCAAGCTAGTAGCATGCTACAGCACGCTAAGCTAGTAGCATGCTACAGCACAGCCAGTACCACAGCCCAGTACCACAGCCCAGCACCACAGCCCAGCACCACAGCCCAGCACCACAGCCCAGTACCACAGCCCAGCACCACAGCCCAGCACCACAGCCCAGTACCACAGCCCAGCACCACAGCCCAGCACCACAGCCCAGTACCACAGCCCAGCACCACAGCCCAGTACCACAGCCCAGCACCACAGCCCAGTACCACAGCCCAGCACCACAGCCCAGTACCACAGCCCAGTACCACAGCCCAGCACCACAGCCCAGCACCACAGCCCAGCACCACAGCCCAGTACCACAGCCCAGCACCACAGCCCAGTACCACAGCCCAGTACCACAGCCCAGCACCACAGCCCAGTACCACAGCCCAGCACCACAGCCCAGCACCACAGCCCAGTACCACAGCCCAGTACCACAGCCCAGTACCACAGCCCAGCACCACAGCCCAGCACCACACCGGACATCCGACAGGAGGAACATGAGTGAGAGGATAGCACCCAGACGGCAACCGACAGAGGAGACTAGGAGAGGAGAGGAGGAGAGGAGAGGAGGAGAGGAGAGAGTCACCTCGTTGTTGATATCAAACACTCCCTCCTGGATCTTCTCATAGATCTCCTTGGCTGTGTTGATGAAGGCCTGAGAGAGAGAGAGAGAGACAGTGTTACCTCCTCTACATTAGAGGCAGTCTGGAGGTGTGTGTTACCTCCTCTACATTAGAGGCAGTCTGGAGGTGTGTGTTACCTCCTCTACATTAGAGGCAGTCTGGTGGAGGTGTGTGTTACCTCCTCTACATTAGAGGCAGTCTGGTGGAGGTGTGCGTTACCTCCTCTACATTAGAGGCAGTCTGGAGGAGGTGTGTGTTACCTCCTCTACATTAGAGGCAGTCTGGTGGAGGTGTGTGTTACCTCCTCTACATTAGAGGCAGTCTGGTGGAGGTGTGTGTTACCTCCTCTACATTAGAGGCAGTCTGGTGGAGGTGTGTGTTACCTCCTCTACATTAGAGGCAGTCTGGTGGAGGTGTGTGTTACCTCCTCTACATTAGAGGCAGTCTGGAGGTGTGTGTTACCTCCTCTACATTAGAGGCAGTCTGGAGGTGTGTGTTACCTCCTCTACATTAGAGGCAGTCTGGTGGAGGTGTGCGTTACCTCCTCTACATTAGAGGCAGTCTGGAGGAGGTGTGTGTTACCTCCTCTACATTAGAGGCAGTCTGGTGGAGGTGTGTGTTACCTCCTCTACATTAGAGGCAGTCTGGAGGTGTGTGTTACCTCCTCTACATTAGAGGCAGTCTGGTGGAGGTGTGTGTTACCTCCTCTACATTAGAGGCAGTCTGGAGGAGGTGTGTGTTACCTCCTCTACATTAGAGGCAGTCTGGAGGAGGTGTGTGTTACCTCCTCTACATTAGAGGCAGTCTGGTGGAGGTGTGTGTTACCTCCTCTACATTAGAGGCAGTCTGGAGGAGGTGTGTGTTACCTCCTCTACATTAGAGGCAGTCTGGAGGTGTGTGTTACCTCCTCTACATTAGAGGCAGTCTGGAGGTGTGTGTTACCTCCTCTACATTAGAG
Organism: Micromesistius poutassou; assembly: GCF_964030765.1. Lineage (NCBI taxonomy): Eukaryota > Metazoa > Chordata > Actinopteri > Gadiformes > Gadidae > Micromesistius > Micromesistius poutassou. Next base: position 3,905 of record NW_028178156.1, on the reverse strand, counting down.
GCAGTCTGGAGGTGTGTGTTACCTCCTCTACATTAGAGGCAGTCTGGAGGTGTGTGTTACCTCCTCTACATTAGAGGCAGTCTGGAGGAGGTGTGTGTTACCTCCTCTACATTAGAGGCAGTCTGGAGGTGTGTGTTACCTCCTCTACATTAGAGGCAGTCTGGAGGTGTGTGTTACCTCCTCTACATTAGAGGCAGTCTGGTGGAGGTGTGTGTTACCTCCTCTACATTAGAGGCAGTCTGGAGGTGTGTGTTACCTCCTCTACATTAGAGGCAGTCTGGAGGTGTGTGTTACCTCCTCTACATTAGAGGCAGTCTGGAGGTGTGTGTTACCTCCTCTACATTAGAGGCAGTCTGGAGGTGTGTGTTACCTCCTCTACATTAGAGGCAGTCTGGTGGAGGTGTGTGTTACCTCCTCTACATTAGAGGCAGTCTGGAGGTGTGTGTTACCTCCTCTACATTAGAGGCAGTCTGGAGGTGTGTGTTACCTCCTCTACATTAGAGGCAGTCTGGAGGTGTGTGTTACCTCCTCTACATTAGAGGCAGTCTGGAGGTGTGTGTTACCTCCTCTACATTAGAGGCAGTCTGGAGGTGTGTGTTACCTCCTCTACATTAGAGGCAGTCTGGAGGTGTGTGTTACCTCCTCTACATTAGAGGCAGTCTGGAGGAGGTGTGTGTTACCTCCTCTACATTAGAGGCAGTCTGGAGGAGGTGTGTGTTACCTCCTCTACATTAGAGGCAGTCTTGGCCGAGGTCTCCATGAAGATGAGGCCGTGTTCTCTGGCGAATGCCTCGCCCTCCTCCTTCTTCACCTCTCTCCTGGACTCCAGGTCACTGCGCGCGCACACACACACACACACACACACACACACACACACACACACACACACACACACACACACACACACACACACACACACACACACACACACACACACACACACACACACACACACACACACACACACACACACACACTTAGAGCGAGGCCTTGCTGACGGGGTCAGGGCGTTGGGTGCGTGGCGGTGGTGACCTCTGACCTCTTGTTCCCGATCAGCATGATGACCATGTTGGAGTTGGAGTGCTGGCGCGCGTCCTCCAGCCAGGTGGTGAGGTGGTTGAAGGTGTCCCGCCTGGAGACACACAACACACACGAGATAGGACACACATACACAACACACACACGTTAGAACACACATACACAACACACAACACACACGAGATAGGACACACATACACAACACACGCACGTTAGAACACACATACCACACACACACACACACGGTAGAACACACATACACAACACACACACACACACGTTACAACACACACGTTAGAACACACATACATACACAACACACACACACACGTTAGAACACACATACATACACAACACACACGCACAAGATAGGACACACATACACAACACACACACACACGTTAGAACACACATACCACACACACAACACACACGATAGAACACACATACACAACACACACACACGGTAGAACACACATACACAACACACACACACACACACACGTTAGAACACACATACGACCCACACACACACACACACACACGATAGAACACACACACACACACACACACACAATATAGAACACACATACGACCCACACACACACACACACACACACACACAAGATAGAACACACACACACACACACACACACACACGACCCACACACACACACAAGATAGAACACACATACATAATATAGAACACACATACGACCCACACACACACCCTTCATGTACCACACACACACTTCACTGGCCCCTGACTCTCAGTGTTCTGATGCGTTGGCTCGGCGCCCGCTACGTCTCTGAGACGGCGGCCGCTGTGCCCGCGGTGAGGTCACCCCCCGGTCCTTCCAGTGCACTTCCTTCCTAGGGGACCGTGTGGATACGGGGAACACGGGCCCCTGGGGGTCAACCGGAGGTACTGCACCACTAACCCTAAACACACAACATGTGGATCCACAGGGCCACATCCTGCAGCGTGATTGGCCGCTCACCGTGTGATGTCATAGACCAGCAGCGCCCCCGCAGCTCCTCTGTAGTACGACCGCGTGATGGAGCGGAACGACTCCTGGCCGGCCTGCAGTCACAAGGGAGGCACCGTTAGCACCGCTAGCACCGCTACCACCGCTACCACCGTTAGCACCATTAGCACTGTTAGCACCGCTAGCACCGTTAGCACCGTTAGCACCATTAGCACCGCTAGCACTGTTAGCACCGTTAGCACCGCTACCACCGTTAGCACCGTTAGCACCATTAGCACCGCTAGCACCGTTAGCACTGTTAGCACCGTTAGCACCGCTACCACTGTTAGCACCGTTAACACCATTAGCACTGTTAGCACCGTTAGCACTGTTAGCACCGTTAGCACTGTTAGCACCGTTAGCACTGATAGCACCGTTAGCACTGATAGCACCGTTAGCACCACTACCAACGTTAGCACTGTTACGCTGTTAGCGCCGTTAGCATGATTAGAAGTATCACGATATGGGAAGACTAGTATAGTATATAATAGTTAGAGGCTATAGGGAGACTAGTATATAATAGTTAGAGGCTAGAGAAACACTAGTATAGTATAACTAGCTGCTAGCTACGGGGTCCTAGGGTCCTGAGCTGCCCTCTCCAGTGGAGCACGGCGTGCTGCCTCCATCTGGTGGCCAGCCGGGGTACTGCACCAGAACCACGAAGGTGAACTCTACTGGGGTGGGACCAGAGACCTCTCCGCACTACGAGTGGTTCTGCTGCCGTGCAGACAACACTGGTGAAGCAGGGCCAAGTGTTCTGACTGCAGACTGCGTGAACGACTGGTCCTCAGCTACAGTCAGTACAGTTTATCAGACGCTTTCACCCAGAGAGACTCACACTACGTCATCAGTCTTTAGAAAGAGAAACTAGGGTATAGTTCATAGGACCAAGAGCCAGCACTAACCATCACTAGGTTAACCCGTTCCCCGTAGACACTAACCATCACTAGGTTAACCCGTTCCCCGTAGACACTAACCATCACTAGGTTAACCCGTTCCCCGTAGACACTAACCATCACTAGGTTAACCCGTTCCCCGTATACACTAACCATCACTAGGTTAACCCGTTCCCCGTAGACACTAACCATCACTAGGTTAACCCGTTCCCCGTAGACACTAACCATCACTAGGTTAACCCATTCCCCGTAGACACTAACCATCACTAGGTTAACCCATTCCCCGTAGACACTAACCATCACTAGGTTAACCCGTTCCCCGTAGACACTAACCATCACTAGGTTAACCCGTTCCCCGTAGACACTAACCATCACTAGGTTAACCCGTTCCCCGTAGACACTAACCATCACTAGGTTAACCCGTTCCCCGTAGACACTAACCATCACTAGGTTAACCCGTTCCCCGTAGACACTAACCATCACTAGGTTAACCCGTTCCCCGTAGACACTAACCATCACTAGGTTAACCCGTTCCCCGTAGACACTAACCATCACTAGGTTAACCCGTTCCCCGTAGACACTAACCATCACTAGGTTACTGGTCTGTGTGTATGTGTGCGTGTCTGTTTTACCGTATCCCAGATTTGCAGTTTAATCTGTTTTCCGTCTATTGTGATCATCCTGGCACCGAACTCCACACCTAGTGTACACACACACACACACACACACACACACACACACACACACACACAGGTTAGAACACACACACACACAGGTTAGAACACACAGATATAGTCATAATTACACACCTAGACACAATATGTCAACACACAAAAAGTGTGTGTGTGTGTGTGTGTGTGTGTGTGTGTGTGTGTGTGTGTGTGTGTGTGTGTGTGTGTGTGTGTGTGTGTGTGTGTGTGTGTGTGTTACCTATGGTGAGGTC
>NW_028178157.1:0-17526 GCF_964030765.1 Micromesistius poutassou | reverse complement strand
CTTCCAGTCATCCTTCCAGTCATCCCGATTTTCCATACATCTGGCCGGTTCAATGGTACTTTGCGCTCCTGCATCCTTCTTGAGTACATCCACGTAGGTTAGTGTAGGACGTCCTCGAGACCGATGCCCATGGTTTGGTTCCCATAGCACCAGTTTGCTGGCTGCAGCTCTTGGTGTCTTTGGCAGTGTCCCGCCAGTCTCATTCTCCTGGAAGCTACTTTCTCACTAACCCTTGGTAAAAATTACACTCTGGCGCGGACGCAATTTTAAGCGCTCTTTATGGTCCCACGTTCACGCAACGCAAGGGGGTTACGGACCCCTCACGTCCTTGCGGACCCTCCTTTGCGTCCACCGCGAGGGCCGGACGTGCCCCTAATCCCCAAATCCCAAATTGTGACCTTCCGTTGAGGCGACGCAGCCGCGAGGGGCTGTGATTGGTCCGCTCACTAAAACCCGACGCAGGACCATAAAGGTTCACGACTGCGTCGAAGGGTCCGCGTGGTCGTTGCGTTGCGTGAACGTGGGACCATGAAGAGCCGGGGGATAGGTGTACTGTGGTGTTATTGGATCTGTAATGTTGTGGTCTGTAGTCTTGGGATTTGTAGTCTTGTGGTCCTGTAGTATTGTGGTCTGTAGTGAGGTAGGATCTGTAGTCTTTGGGATCTGTAGTCTTGTGGTCTGTGGTCTTTTTGTCTGTAGTCATGTGGGATTTGTAGTCCTGTGGTCTGTAGTCTTGTGGTCTGTAGTCTTGTGGTCTGTAGTGTGGTAGGATCTGTAGTCTTTTGGGATCTGTAGTCTTGTGGTCTGTGGTCTCTAGTCTTGTGGTCTGTAGTCTTGTGGTCTGTAGTCTTTTTGTCTGTAGTCTTGTGGTCTGTAGTCTTGTGGTCTGTAGTGTGGTAGGATCTGTAGTCTTTTGGGATCTGTAGTCTTGTGGTCTGTGGTCTCTAGTCTTGTGGTCTGTAGTCTTTTTGTCTGTAGTCTTGTGGTCTGTAGTCTTGTGTCTGTAGCCTTTTTGTCTCTAGTCTTGTGGTCTGTAGTGTTGTAGGATCTCTAGTCTTGTGGTCTGTAGTCTTGTGGTCTGTAGTCTTTTTGTCTGTAGTCTTGTGGTCTGTAGTCTTGTGTATCTGTAGTCTTGTGGTCTGTAGTCTTGTGGTCTGTAGTGTTGTGGTATCTGCAGTCTTGTGGTCTGTAGTGCAGTCTGTCATGCATGCTGACCCCAGGTGAACTGACATCCATAAACACTTTCTCACTTTCCTCAGTCTAACTTTCTCCCCGGTTGAACATGAGCGGCGGTTAGCTGATAAAGTGTTTCAGGGCTGTGCTGAAGCTTTCGTGATCGCTGGCCTCAGCCCAGCTGAGGGCTCGGCGGTGGGTCAGACGCGCCGTCGTTTACGGGGCGGGGGATTTGACTAAAAGCTTTTCCCCGGGTGATGTCCAAGAGCGGTCTACAAGGGCTTTTCTTGTTGTGTCTTGGGGTGACAGCCGTGGAGAGAGTTGCCATGACGTTGCCGTGGTGTTGCCGTGGAGTGGGTTTGTGCCTGAGCGACGCTCTCTGTCACATTAGCATCACATTAGCATCACATTAGCATCACGGCGCGGAGCGGTCAGGTACTCTGAAGGCTACTTTAAAATATCAATCAATAACGCCATCGCAGAGGCTTATTCTACATCACGTCCGGCTAACAACGACAGACGTTCCTCTGAGGAGGCGGCGAGTTATTGACTCTCGATCCATCACTTCTCATAACAGATCTAGAAGGATGCTGTTAGGTTAACACTTAACCCTTAAAACCCCTTTCAAGGCTTTTCACATTGGTTTAGGAGACCTGCATCCTTAAAGGTCCTATGGCGTGAAAATTTCACTTTATGAGGTTTTCTAACATTAAGTTTTCCCCTAGCGAGTTCCCCTAGCCTCCCTATGGTCCCCCAGTAGCTAAAAATTGCATTAGGTGTAAACCGAGAAGTAGCTATCTTACTCCGTCTTTGAAAAAACGATCACTGAAAAGCTTCGATTTGGCTTCCAGTCCCGTATGACGTCATACGGGACCGGGTTACCTCCCCTTTCTCTGCTTGGCCCGCCCAGAGAATTTGGCCCGCCAATGAGACAATGAGCTAGGACCGTGCGAGTGCCACATGTGTGTGTGTGTGTGAATACACACACTGTAACGCAAGTGTTCTTTGTTATTTGGATAACCGTTCTGCTGTTCGTGTTATGGCGCATAACACGCAACACAATAACGCGAGCTTGCATGAAGCTCACATTTGGTGAAAAGACTAGACTGCGTCGGGTTGGTTGAGAAGGAACATTGGGAACCGCGACATGGAGGAGAAAAGGATTTGCCCAGGATTGTCCATCTGAGCCCCCGGGGGTGGCCAGCGTTCAGCGGGCAGCCCCGGGGACGGCCAGCAGCCAGCGGGGCTCCGACGGACCGCTGGCGTGGCAGCGGGGCTGGCGGCAGCCCGGGGACGGCCAGCGTTCAGCGGGGCAGCGGGGCTCCGACGGACAATCCTGGGCAACAATCCTTTTCTCCTCCATGACGCAGTTCCCAATTCCTTCTCAACCAACCCGACGCAGACAACCCCGGGCAACAATCCCCTTCTCCATTTCGCGGTTCAGTCTGTATTTAATATTGACGTGGAAGTGGAAGAACCAGAGGAGTCTGAGAACCTGACGCAGTCGTTTGAGATTCATAATATCATCCGGAGGCGCAAACAGCTTTTGACCATGATAATATATATTATATTATATAGATATCTAAATATAACATGATATTATTTAGATACAGAGCTCCAGGACTCCCGCCAGAGCACCCAGAGTGTTCAGTGTTCCACTGTAAACACTAGCGCACGGTACCGTGGCCGCAAGCTGCTCGGGGCCACGCCCCCACCCTCCACCTTGACCGCCTCTAAAAACGGCGCGTTTGTGGAGAGCTCATTGTGGGACTGGCTCGTAGTGGCTGTAACTCTGCACCAAGGCTGGATTTCTTGAACGTCTTCAAGTACTGTATTAGGGGCCCACTAACACCTATATTAAAGCATCCATAAAATAGCACGCCATGGGACCTTTAACTAATGAACTTATTAAACATGACAGACAGTCACTGATATCAGAGCAGGTGGAGTGCAGACGATCCAGTCTTCAGACGGCGCACTTGTTAAGGAGTCTGTGTGGTCTGATATTTTCCACGCTATGATTCTTAAATCCATATTATTGACAAGCAGCCACAGGAAGTCGGACAAACACAAAGAGCAGGTTGCAGGAAGTGATCGATGCTGTCACGGCGTGGGGACTAACGGGTATTGACACGCGGGAACTGATGTTGACGTAGCGCGGGAGATGAATTGAGGCAGACGCCGATGAAGAGCGAGGGGAAATAATGATCTTGAGCGAGTTGTTGATGCTTGGCACATCTGCCAGGTGGCTTTATCAAGAGCTTCCTCAGGAGATGCGTTGAGTTCTGTTCTTGTGTTCCCACTGAAGTCCTGCTTCATGTTGAAATCTGTTCCTCAGACATTCATTGTCATTATTGGTAGGGCCTGTTAGGATTTGAAATCTTTCAGAGGGCGTGACGAATTCTGGCAGTTGAATGAATAAATTCAGAGGGCCAATCACACCTTTGATTTGATATGTCTATAAGAAGTTTTATAGAGAGAGAGAGAGAGAGAGAGAGAGAGAGAGAGAGAGAGAGAGAGAGAGAGAGAGAGAGAGAGAGAGAGAGAGAGAGAGAGAGAGAGAGAGAGGGAGAATTAAGTTAGCCTGAATCAAGCTGATAGTAGAAGACAACATATCAATATAAACACATACATATTGTACAATCTTATCTGAATGGAATAAGATGTAGTGAGTAAGGGTCTGGCTTGAAGCAGAATGTTGGTTTGGATATGGAAGGGGAGGATGCAGTATGCTAGCAGGTGGCCTGTAGCAGTAGGACGCTAGCAGGATGCTAACAGGTAGCCTGTAGCAGTAGGACACTAGCAGGATGCTAGGAGGTAGCCTGTAGCAGCAGGACGCTAGCAGGTAGCCTGTATCAGTAGGACGCTAGCAGGATGCTAGGAGATAGCCTGTAGCAGTAGGACGCTAGCAGGACGCTAGGAGGTAGCCTGTAGCAGCGGGATAATAGCAGGATGCTAACAGGTAGCCTGTAGCAGTAGGACGCTAGCAGGACGCTAGGAGGTAGCCTGTAGCAGCGGGATAATAGCAGGATGCTAACAGGTAGCCTGTAGCAGCAGGAAGCTAGCAGTCTGTGATGGCAGGACGCTAGCAGTAAGGAGAACAGAACAGAGAACGGGAAGCCGTCAAATCGGAAGGCTCCCGCCAAGACAACAAGAAGAATAACGGGGCAGAGGAAGGACGAGAGAGGGACGGAGGACCGGCTGAAAGTTAAAGTTTGTGTAAACATCGCACCAGATGGGGGGGAGGCTAACCCATACCCAAGCGCAGCGATGGTCAAAGCCTTTTGTGAAACAGGCCATCCTGACTTCAGTGGCTCACGCGGAGGACAAAGCGACGAGAGCCATCGTGACAGCATGCCCGAGAGGCCCAGGGACGCGCCACGGCAAGGACAGCCTCACAAAGAAGTTAATAAAAAATAAAACCCCTTCCGTTCCCCAAATCTCAATCTTGACAGGTTGACGCACCTGAGATGTTTTATTGTGGCGTAGGTATTTCTGGCTGGTGACCACGACAACGCCCCGGGGGGCCTCCTGGTTAAAGGGACGTACTCTGATAATGTTTTGCAATATAATACTATAATAATATAATGATGTACAACTTTTCCATCGTTCTGTTAATAACTTAACTGCCTACCTACCTGCTGAGTTAACTTGTGTGCAGTGCAGCTAACATGGACAGCGTTGGCTTTTGCTATCTGTCCGAACTTGACCTGCGAAGCGAGCAGAGAGCTAACTGCGGCAGTTGCAGCAGTTACCACAGTCAGGGGGTGTAATCGATGCCGTTAGTGCCCTAAATTAATTAAAAGTGTTCGTGAAGCACATTTACACGACGCCCAGGGAGCGATTAGCAGCGGGACAAAAAGCCTGCTAATCAAGATCCTATTAGTGTCGCCATCGCACTCTCCGTTTGATCTCCAAGACAGAAGAACGAGTTTTGAACACAACGCGGAGGCAGAACCTTCTGTCTGCTGTCTGCAGGCAGCTGTTAGCGCAGAGCCGTTAGCCATTAGCTGTTAGGAGACAGCCCTTAGCCGTTAGCTGTTGTAGTCCTCAAACCCAAACAGCTTCTAACCACTCTAACCACTCTCTCTCTGTCTCCGTCTCTCTCTCTCTCTCTCTCTCTCTGTCTCCGTCTCTCTCTCTCTCTCTATTTCTCTCTCTCACACCACAATGCTCTCTATCCATCTCTGTATTCACACTTCATAAACTGCCTCTCACCAAAAATACAATAAATACAATCTCTCCCCTTCTCTCTTTCACCCATTTGCCAGGCTCTCTCTCTCTCTCTCTCTCTCTCTCTCTCTCTCTCTCTCTCTCTCTCTCTCTCTCTCTCTCTGTCTCTTTCACCCAGAATAGAGTCTCCCTCTAATTAGGACGGCCATCTCTAATCCAGAGGGAGAGAGTGGGGAGGCCTTGGCTGCTCCTGTCAATATTTACTGTTCTGACGAAGGATGCGTCATTCATCACCGTCTGGTCCGCTGGTACCGCTAGTACCGCTGGTACAATAGCATCGCTAGTACTAGAACCGCTACTACTAGATCGGCAAAGTACCGCAAAGTACCTCTACCGGTGAGTACCTCTCTGAGCTCACTCTCTGAGCTCACTCTCTGAGCTCACTCTCATACCTCACTCTGGGCACCAAAGCTGCCGCTGTAATGTTGGATGTTTGTGGTATAGAGGAAGTAAATATTAGCAGTTAGCCCTAGTAAATACACACAGTACACAGTTGCACACATACATGCACGCAGGCTACGTACACACACACACACACACACACACACACACACACACACACACACATGCACAGGCACCCACACACAGCATTGTAACAAGGCCAGAGCTGCACGCCACCTCACTGGCGTGTCCTCCAGACAAGGGCGCAAGGTGTTGAGAGCCGCTTTATGGGAAGGTTTTGCAGACAGTGATGCATGACGCTGGTGCTCCATGTTGCCATGCAGGAGATCTCTCCCGGTGTGTGTGTGTGTGTGTGTGGCGGTGGTGGCTGGTTCGTCCTGTGCAGGTGTGCAGCTTCACCCAGAGTTGAATCAGTCTGCCCGGGGGCTCAGGTGAGGCTGCCTCGACCGGCATATATATCCACAAAAACGTGCACAGCATGCCCTCTCATGGACGACTCCTCCTACGACCCAGGGATGACTCCTCCTCCCAAGGACTCCTCCTCCTCCCAAGGATGACTCCTCCTAGCCAGGGATGACTCCTCCTACCCAGTGACTCCTCCTCCTCTCAAGGATGACTCCTCCTAGCCAGGGATGACTCCTCCTACCAAGTTACTCCTCCTACCCAGTGACTCCTCCTCCTACCAGGGATGACTCCTCCTACCCAGTAACTCCTCCTACCAGGGATGACTCCTCCTACCCAGTAACTCCTCCTCCTACCCAGTAACTCCTCCTACCCAGTAACTCCTCCTAGCCAGGGATGACTCCTCCTACCCAGTAACTCCTCCTACCCAGGGATGACTCCTCCTACCCAGTAACTCCTCCTCCTACCCAGTAACTCCTCCTACCCAGTAACTCCTCCTCCTACCCAGTAACTCCTCCTACCCAGTGACTCTTCCCCCTCCTAGAAGCCTCTCTGCTCCTATACTCCTATACTCTCTATCCACCCCTGTCTCCCTGTCCCTCTTCCTCTCTCTCTCTCTCTCTCTCTCTCTCTCTCTCTCTCTCTCTCTCTCTCTCTCTCTCTCTCTCTCTCTCTCTATTCTATTTTGAAAAGCTCCATTGGCATTAGAATCAACAAGGCAGCAATTCATTTTAAAACGACATAATGAAAGTGTTTAAATATAAAGGTAAAATCAAAAAACTCTATCAAATGCATAGGCCAGGGTTTACAAGAACCACTGGTTCCATTAATTCAAGTCAAAGAGCTTTATTGGCAGTGGGAGTGTTTAGAGTGTTTAAATTAAAGTTAAATAAGCCGCAACAATCTGAGGAAAGGGAAATAAAGTATGGTGCAAATATCAAATAATAGGCAAAGCTTTCACTCAATCTATCTCTCTCTGTCCCTCTCTCTGTCTCTGTCTGTCTCTCTCTCTCTCACTCTGTCTGTCTCTCTCTCTCTCTCACTCTGTCTGTCTCTCTCTCTCTCTCTCTCACTCTGTCTGTCTCTCTCTCTTTCTCTTCTTTCACTCTGTCTGTCTGTCTCTCTCTCTCTTTCTCTTCTTTCACTCTGTCTGTCTCTCTCTCTGTCTCTCTCTGTCTCTCTCTGTCTCACTCTCTTCCCTTGCACACTCTTCTCCCACTCACCCTTCTCTCACTCTCTCTCTGAGACATAACTAATCAATATTGGTGGCTGGTGGCTGGACAGCCTGGTCCCAGAACAGTCTCCTAGAGAGTCCTTGAGAAGCGAGGCTGAACAATCCATCACCGAGCGGGGATCAGAGGCCACTTCGGCCTGGAGTTAAGGGAGACACACTGGGCTGGCAGTGGAGGGTGGAATGTGTTTGGTTGGTTGGTTGTGTGCAGTGGTTGGAAAATGTGTGTTCAGTTGGTAGGGTAGTCGGGGCTGGTACCCTCTGTAGCGCTGGTTCTGTCTGTAGGGCTGGTTCTGTCTGTAGGGCTGGTTCTGTCTGTAGGGCTGGTTCTGTCTGTAGGGCTGGTTCTGTCTGTAGGGCTGGTTCTGTCTCTGTAGGGCTGGTTCTGTCTCTGTAGGGCTGGTTCTGTCTGTAGGGCTGGTTCTGTCTGTAGGGCTGGTTCTGTCTGTAGGGCTGGTTCTGTCTGTAGGGCTGGTTCTGTCTCTAGGGCTGGTTCTGTCTCTGTAGGGCTGGTTCTGTCTGTAGGGCTGGTTCTGTCTCTATTAGCGCTGGTTCTGTCTGTAGGGCTGGTTCTGTCTGTAGGGCTGGTTCTGTCTCTGTAGGGCTGGTTCTGTCTCTGTCAGGGCTGGTTCTGTCTCTGTAGGGCTGGTTCTGTCTGTAGGGCTGGTTCTGTCTGTAGGGCTGGTTCTGTCTGTAGGGCTGGTTCTGTCTGTAGGGCTGGTTCTGTCTGTAGGGCTGGTTCTGTCTGTAGGGCTGGTTCTGTCTCTGTAGGGCTGGTTCTGTCTGTAGGGCTGGTTCTGTCTGTAGGGCTGGTTCTGTCTGTAGGGCTGGTTCTGTCTGTAGCGCTGGTTCTGTCTCTGTAGGGCTGGTTCTGTCTGTAGGGCTGGTTCTGTCTGTAGGGCTGGTTCTGTCTCTGTAGGGCTGGTTCTGTCTGTAGGGCTGGTTCTGTCTGTAGGGCTGGTTCTGTCTGTAGGGCTGGTTCTGTCTCTGTAGGGCTGGTTCTGTCTCTGTAGGGCTGGTTCTGTCTGTAGGGCTGGTTCTGTCTCTGTATGGCTGGTTCTGTCTCTGTAGGGCTGGTTCTGTCTGTAGGGCTGGTTCTGTCTGTAGGGCTGGTTCTGTCTGTAGGGCTGGTTCTGTCTCTGTAGGGCTGGTTCTGTCTCTGTAGGGCTGGTTCTGTCTCTATTAGGGCTGGTTCTGTCTCTGTAGGGCTGGTTCTGTCTGTAGGGCTGGTTCTGTCTGTAGGGCTGGTTCTGTCTCTATTAGGGCTGGTTCTGTCTCTGTAGGGCTGGTTCTGTCTGTAGGGCTGGTTCTGTCTGTAGGGCTGGTTCTGTCTGTAGGGCTGGTTCTGTCTCTGTCAGGGCTGGTTCTGTCTCTGTCAGGGCTGGTTCTGTCTCTGTAGGGCTGGTTCTGTCTGTAGGGCTGGTTCTGTCTGTAGGGCTGGTTATATCTCTGTCAGGGCTGGTTCTTCCCCTACAAAGACAGAACAAGACAGCTCTCCTCAGGCGACCAGCTTGTTAAATCAGTGTTCTATTTCAGGCCAGTGTGTTGCTCACGCTGAACAATTAAAACGTGTCCTAAAACAAATTAAATGAAATGAAAAACCCTGTTCCTCTAAACCTCCCGCTGTGTAGCCGTTCAGCCGGACATGTGTTGTCAGGGAGCTGCCAATTACAGAGTGACCCGTCTCCCTCTGTTACCTACACCCTCACGGCTGTCAGGGCGACCAGCTGCTGATTGGTGGGTTCACCCCTCTGATATGACACCTGTTTATTAAAGGTGTGCTTTTCTTGTGTGTACATTTGACTGGTACAGGTGTGTTCTGCAGGTGACTGGTACAGGTGTGTGCATGTGACTTGTACAGGTGTGTTGTACAGGTGTATCGTACACATCTGTACATGTGACTGGTACAGGTGTGTTGTACAGGTGTATCGTACACATCTGTACATGTGACTGGTACAGGTGTGTTGTACTGGTGACCGATTCAGGTGTGTTGTAAAGGTGTGTAAATGTGTGTTGTACATGTGATGTAAAGGTGTGTAAATGTGTGTTGTACATGTGACTGGTACATGTGTTTTGTACAGGTGTGTTGTACAGGTGTATACAGGTGTATGACTGGAGGTGTATAACCATCCCGTATCCCAGCTGAAAGGGAGACGTATTATATGGGTGGGACAGAAGAGCTCTTGATGGAGTGCCGGCAGCAGAGCTATTATCTGTTGCTGCGCTGCAGGAACGACGGGCAGAACTATTATCTGGTGTTGAGATGCAGGAGATTGTTCTGAACCCGGGCTCCCCACGGCCTCGTGTCAGACCGCTCTTCTCCTCACTCCAGCGAGAGAAGAGGTATTGATTGCGTCTTGAACCGTGGAGCTGTTTGTCTGTTGGTTTGAAGAGTGAAGTCCATTCCCCTGTTGGCTGTGTTCCTCCGCTTTCATATCTCTCCCCGTCTATTTTAAAACCAAAGGGGGGCTTGAGAGGCGCGCGAGGGGGAGGAAGGAGGAGAGGATGGAGGAGACGATGAGGAACGCCCCTGGTCGTTAATCACCGTGACGACGCCCCTCCCTCCCCCTCCCCTGGTAGCGGCGGGCTAATGCAGATGTAGCGTTTCATATTTAACGACCTCTGCTGAGTGACGAGCTTCCCTGCCCCTGCTGACAGTAGACTGGGCGGGGGGGGTGGGGCTCCAGCTGGGACCTTCCAGCTGTGACACCCCCACCCCACCCCAGCCCAGGCCTCCCTCCCCCCCCTCCCTCCGCTAGTGACAGGCTTAATGTAGCCTCACTGAATACAAGTTTGATGAAGGCAAGTGTGTAATGTACAAGTGTTCGCTATCTCCATGTCCCGCGGCTCCGGGGGACATGACTTCTCCTCCTCTCTCGCCCCATCTACTTATTTTCTATCACTTTACCTATCTTCCTCGTCCTCTCGTCTTCCTCTCGTCTTCCTCAATCATCACCCTTTCTCTTCATCTGCTTCCTCTTCATCTGCCATCTCTCTCCCTCTCTCTCTCTCTCTTTCTCTCTCTCTCTCCTCCCTTCCTCCTGGGTCTGCTGATCATGTGATGGTGTCTAAAATCCCTTGATTCTCTCCCTCTCCCCCGCTCTCTCCCCCCCTCCCCTCCTCTCTCCTCTGACTGCATCTCGCTGGATGCTCCATCTTCTCCCTCCTCCTCTAGGCTTAACTCTCTGTATGCGCTCCATCTTCTTCCTCCACCCTTCCCCTCCTCCTCATCCTCTCCTCCAGCTCATCCTCTCCTCCTCTCCCTCAGCCCTTTCACCTCCTCTAAAATCTCTCTTCACCCTCTGCGTGCTCTACTTCCTCTCCTCCTCCCCTCCCCTCCTCCTCCTCCTCTTACATCTCTCTTAACTCCCTCTGCATGCTTTACTTCCTCTCCTCCTCTCCTCCTCTCCTTCTTCCCTCATCCCCTAAAATCTCTCTTCACCCTCTGTGTGCTCTATTTGCTCTCCTTCTCTCCTCCTCTCCTCCCTCCTCCTCTCCTCCCTTCTCCCCTAACATCTCTTTTAACTCCCTCTGCGCTCTCTATTTCTGTGTGTGTTTAGCAGAGTCTTCCAGATTAGCGTGGGAGCGGAGACAAAAGGCTGAGTTTCGCCCCCGAGGCTCCAGCGGTTGATTCAGACATCAGTCAGTTCCTCGGCTCCTGCTGGGCTGGTGTCTGTAGTTTCATCACTAATGTTCTCATGTTGGGCTGGTGTCTGTAGTTTCATCACTAATGTTCTCATGTTGGGCTGGTGTCTGTAGTTTCATCACTAATGTTCTCATGTTGGGCTGGTGTCTGTAGTTTCATCACTAATGTTCTCATGTTGGGCTGGTGTCTCCTCTGTAGTTTCATCACTAATGTTCTCATGTTGGGCTGGTGTCTGTAGTTTCATCACTAATGTTCTCATGTTGGGCTGATGTCTCCTGTAGTTTCAGTACTATTGTGGGTCTGGTGTCTCCTCTGTAGTTTCAATTCACTAGTTTTGGTCTGTGGTCTCCATTGTAGTTTCATCACTAGTGTTGATCTGGTGTCTCCTCTGGTGTCTCCTCTGGTGTCTCCTCTATAGTGTCATCACTAGTGCTGGTCTGTGGTCTCCTCTGTAGTCTCATCACTAGTGCTGGTCTGTGGTCTCCTCTGTAGTCTCATCACTAGTGCTGGTCTGTGGTCTCCTCTGTAGTCTCATCACTAGTGCTGGTCTGTGGTCTCCTCTGTAGTCTCATCACTAGTGCTGGTCTGTGGTCTCCTCTGTAGTCTCATCACTAGTGCTGGTCTGTGGTCTCCTCTGTAGTCTCATCACTAGTGCTGGTCTGTGGTCTCCGCCGTAGTTTCTCTGCAGGTCTTGACATGAATGATGCAGTCCTCTCAACTCCCTTGAATCATGTATGACGACAAGAAGAGTGTTGAAGGACACATTCTCCCGAGTCTCTGAGAGAGGGAGGGAGAGAGAGAGAGAGAGAGAGAGAGAGAGAGAGAGAGAGAGAGAGAGAGCGAGAGAGAGAGAGAGAGAGAGAGAGAGAGAGAGAGAGAGAGAGAGAGAGACACAGAGAGACACAGAGAGAGACACAGAGAGACACAGAGAGACACAGAGACAGGGGTGGATAGAGAGAGAGGGAGAGGGAGAGAGAAAGAGGGGAATTGACACAGTGGGATGGAGTGACAGAGGGGTGAGAGGGATGGAGAGAGAGATGAGGGCGCGCATGAGAGGGATAGAGAGAGAGAATATTTCACTGCTTATCAAAAAGCACGAGGAGCAGTTTGACGTGTTGGTTTGAGAGACTGCCCGTCAATCATTGACGCATAGCTTCTTATCAATAAGCCATGAAGACACATCCTTTCCCCCCCATATCACTGTTGTGGTGCAACTGAAACCTGTTGCGTCAGCGGCCTCAAGGCTCTGAACAAGACACGCTGTATAAAACATATAAAGATCAAATATATGAAGGTGTTATAAATAGGTCTGGAGCACACAGAGCGGACCATTAACAGCTTTCATCTTCCATCACCTCCAATAATATTATTATATCTAATGCTCATTTAATATCTACTGACAGAATAGACTTTCATTTTAATGTTGCAATTATTTCAGTCACTTGAAACCTAATGCAGTGTGTGGGGGTATTCAGGCAGGTATGATACTGCAGTTCAACTGTGTAGAAATATTCAGGCAGGTATAATACTGTAGTACAGCTGTGTAGAAGTATTCAGGCTGGTATAATACTGCAGTACAACCGTGTTGAAGTATCCCAAAAGGTATAATACTGTAGTACAACTGTGTAGAAGTATTCCAGCAGGTATAATACTGCAGTACAGCTGTGTAGAAGTGTTACAGCAGGTATAATACTGCAGTACAACTGTGTTGAAGTCTTCCAGCAGGTATAATACTGCAGTACAACTGTGTAGAAGTATTACAGCAGGTATAATAATACTGCAGTACAACTGTGTTGAAGTCTTCCAGCAGGTAGAACACTGTAGTACAACTGCGTATAAATATTCCAGCAGGCTTAACACTGTAGATCAACTGTGCAGAAGTGTTTACATCAGGTACAACACTACTTCAGTACGACTGTGTAGAAGCATCCCAGGTTTGTCTAGTGGAACGCTAGCGGAACGGAGTAAACAACATTACATTAGCCTCTACCAGGCAGGCCGCCAACCCAGCAGACCTGCCTGTCTGGAGCCGTCTCTGTTTACACCTCGTGCTTTGAGGTGGTCTGACCTCCATGGGTCAAGAGGTCAAGAGGTCAAGAGGTCACCATCTGCCACCCCTACCTGGTAACAGGTCCGGGTACGTCTCCTCCCAGCTGTGTCTCCTATAGGCACGCCTCCTCACTGTGTCTCCTCTCTATGCTTCCTCACCACGTCTCCTAGGTCTGTCTCCTAGCCATGTCTCCTCACTATATCTCCTCTCTATAGCTCCTTAATATGTATCCTAGGTGTGTCTCCTCGTTATGTGTCCTAAGTGTGTCTCCTCACTAACTCACATTGTTAATGAGGTAATATCAAGTGTCTTCTCCCCGTCTGTATGTCTGATATCAGACCCGCGATGTGGCGATGGATTCAACTTTGCTTCAAGAAGTAATCAGAACCGAAGTGTGTGTGTGTGTGTGTGTGTGTGTGTGTGTGTGTGTGTGTGTGTGTGTGTGTGTGTGTGTGTGTGTGTGTGTGTGTGTGTGTGTGTGCGTGTGTGTGTGTGTGTGTGTGCGTGTGGTGCAGGATCATCAAATTAATCACTTTTGTTTTGTTAGATTACTGGTTTTCCTGCGAGGCCGACTGAGGCTGTAGATGAGTTCTTTACACTTCTGCGTTGTTTCATTAGTGGATCATTAGGATCTGGTGTTCGGCTTATTGAAACGTCTGCTCTAAATGGATACCATCTGTTCCTCCGTCACAACCGCTATATTCCATGTCTGCTGGTCCTGTTGCGTGTGTGACTGCTACCAGATCTATAGGACCAATAAAGGTATTACGGTGGACCCCCATGGTCAATAGGATTCAGAATGCGTTCATCTAAGGGCTAAAGCACACGTCCTACTCTGAGGTGTCCTGTTGAGCAGACGTTGATCCACAGCTACAGAGTTTTGTCCCACCTAAAGAGCCATCAACGTGTGGTGATGCAGGGGGGAGGGAGATCACACACATCGGAACACTCACAATGCTCTCAACGCACCACAGGAATTCTGGTGTGGCTAGAGTGAAACGGGTAAAAGAATGACCAATTTCTGGTGTGGTTAGGGTGAAATTACCACCAATTCAGAGTAAAAAGGATTACCAGTTCTGGTGTGGTTAGGGTAACAGGATTACCCATTCTGGCGGGCCCCACGGTGACAGGATCACCCGTTCCAGCGTGCTTTGTGCTGGTTGTGTCGGACAGCGACACGCTGAACTTACTAAACCCGTTCAGTAGCAGCGCTCTACAGAAGTCCTCTCCCCGGTGGCCCGACCCGGCCACCGCCGCCTTTCAGAAGTCTGTTGTCTCGACACAAACAGAGCCGGAAGCCGGGGTCACGGAGGGAGCAGCCCCCAGTCTTTGGTCTTTTCTCCGCGAGCGCGACCCTTCTCCCCAAACAAGGTCGTTGTTGTGGAAACGCCGGGAGAGAGAGCAACAGCGAGGGGAGCGAGAGCCGCGGACCGGAGCCGTCATTCTGTTTGAAGCCGGAGGTCGTTGGAGCGTTCTTACAATTTCCTGTTACTTAACCTCTTATTCTTCCTGTTAGTGTTACTTAGCTTCTTCCTCAGACCAGACCAGTCTGTAGTCACTTACTGAGCCTCCTCAGACCAGACCAGTCTGTAGTCACTTACTGAGCCTCCTCTGACCAGACCAGTCTGTAGTCACTTACTGAGCCTCCTCAGACCAGACCAGTCTTTTACAGAGCCTCCTCAGACCAGACTAGTCTGTTACTGAGCCTCCTCTGACCAGACCAGTCTGTAGTCACTTACTGAGCCTCCTCAGACCAGACCAGTCTGTTACTGGGCCTCCTCAGACCAGACTAGTCTGTTACTGAGCCTCCTCAGACCAGACCAGTCTGTTACTGGGCCTCCTCAGACCAGACTAGTCTGTTACTGAGCCTCCTCAGACCAGACCAGTCTGTAGTCACTTACTGAGCCTCCTCAGACCAGACCAGTCTGTAGTCACTTACAGAGCCTCCTCAGACCAGACCAGTCTGTTACTGAGCCTCCTCAGACCAGACCAGTCTGTAGTCACTTACTGAGCCTCCTCAGACCAGACCAGTCTGTAGTCACTTACTGAGCCTCCTCAAACCAGACCAGTCTGTAGTCACTTACTGAGCCTCCTCAGACCAGACCAGTCTGTAGTCACTTACTGAGCCTCCTCAGACCAGACCAGTCTGTAGTCACTTACTGAGCCTCCTCAGACCAGACCAGTCTGTTACAGAGCCTCCTCAGACCAGACTAGTCTGTAGTCACTTACTGAGCCTCCTCAGACCAGACAAGTCTGTAGTCACTTACTGAGCCTCCTCAGACCAGACCAGTCTGTAGTCACTTACTGAGCCTCCTCAGACGATAACAGTCTGGTGGGCAGCAGTAGAGTTTTGTGAATGGACGAATACGTCACTAATCAGCATTGGTGTTTTTTTTTATCATTATTTCTCAAACCAGCAGCTAGTATAAATCACTCAGAACGCAATGGAAAAGGTTAATGAAACACTACGGAATGGGACTCAAACTTGTCAACGGCTTGTGCAAAATCGTACGTACAATCTCAATCTTACGATTATGAATAAATTATTGTTTGTGAATCAAGGGGTAGTAGGGTTTATTTTTAAAAACGACCTGCCTCATCACGCCATTAGTGGTCCTTCACGCTCGGGGCCGTCGTTGAAATCCTGGAATCAGAATGCTTTCCGGGACCGAGCACGGTCGGTACTTAAGAGTCGCTAGTGGGCCGGTGATAAGGACGGGCAGCTCACTGCTCATCCTGCCGAAGAGTTTATAACTTAATCTGAAAGCCTCAGGTCTCTCTCTGAGGTCCTCTCCCGGCTCCTGAATAGCAAGTGTGTTTTTAAGTGGCCCCGTGGGGGCCCACTGTCTCCTTGGGAGCCGTGATTACAACTGAATGCTGGCGCTATTAGAGACAGACACACAAACGCTATCTAGCTAGACACTAGCGCTGTTAGAGCTTGATGCCAGCACTATTAGAGCTGGAAACTAGCTTCAACAGAGGTAGACAGGAGCTCTATTAGAGCTAGACACTAGTGTCGCTAGAGCTGGAGGCTAATGCTATTAGAGCTAGACACTAGTGTCGCTAGAGCTGGAGGCTAACGCTATTAGAGCTAGACACTAGTAGAGGCTAATGCTATTAGAGCTAGACACTAGTGTCGCTAGAGCTGGAGGCTAACGCTATTAGAGCTAGACACTAGTAGAGGCTAACGCTATTAGAGCTAGACACTAGTGTCGCTAGAGCTGGAGGCTAACGCTATTAGAGCTAGGCACTAGTGTCGCTAGAGCTGGAGGCTAATGCTATTAGAGCTAGGCACTAGTGTCGCTAGAGCTGGAGGCTAATGCTATTAGAGCTAGACACTAGTGTCGCTAGATGCTAGGCTACGTGCTGCCAGTTATAAAGCGCTGTAGATTAAGGGGAGCTAGATGCTAGGCTACTTGTTGCTAGTATTATAGCACCGTAGATAAACAGGTTCAAGACGCTAGGCTAGGTGCTGCTATAATATAGCACTGCAGGCTAGGTGTTGCTAACCAGCTATTTTGTACATCCCCGGCTTATCACAAGGTCCTGTACATATATCCTGTACAATAAAGTGACTAAACCGTAAACAAAGTGCCCGACAGGACATAAGTAACTATGAATTAATGTGACGATCGATCGTCGTAAGCACAGAGGATCACGGGCATCAGGGCCATGTATGTAGTCATAAAACAGCTCGTATAACGTAACGGTAGCCTATAGCGACTATGTTTGTTGATCTGCTGCTTTCAAAACATAACTGCAGTGCGACGCTTCCTATTGGTGCTAGGGGGGGGGGGGGGGGGGGCGGCGTTTGATGCGTGGAAACTGCTCACCACTGCACTTGGCCGGCGGTGTGTGGCCGGCTCAACACTATTTGGGCTGGAGGCTTGCGCTATTAGAGATAGATGCTAGCACTTAAGAGAGCTATACACTGGAGCTATTCCAGCTAGACGCTAGTGCTATTAGAGCTTGACGCTAGCACTTAGATATGAGTGCTCAGGACAACTCTGACACATATTATCATAGTAAAATACATACACTTCTACTTACCCTCATGGTACAGTAGATTATCTGATACACACCATTCACCATTCAATAGATTATCTTGTACATGCTATTACAGTACAATTGATAATCAAATAGGTACCACCATAGTACAATATGTTCTAGTAACAGTATCATAGATACTCGCATACTAACCATCACAGTACACTGAATTCTACATACCAAAATGGTATCTATTGGACTATCATTGTTTTAGTAACATCTTCTCCAAGATATTGTAATGCTACCATCATTTAGCAGTGTAGTTGAAGTACAGTATTTGTATGGGCTGTAAAAAAAAAAAAAAAAAAGGTGGGATTATCTATATATTACACACGCACTCCC
>NW_028178158.1:0-7500 GCF_964030765.1 Micromesistius poutassou | reverse complement strand
GCACGCACATACACACACACATACACATATAAACACACACACGCACACAATACACACACACACACACACACATTAGGTGCTGTAGATAAGATATAAGAGTTATAATGTGAGTGTAATCTATTTGAAGTACTGTAGTTCATTCATCAGCTGTTCATGAATAAAACACTCAGGTTGAGTCCGCGCCTGCCTCTGTATGAGACAATCTTGATCTTCATTTCTGACCAATCAGGGCACTCCTTTCCCTGTTTGGTTCATGGAATATTCCGTTCCTGTTAATCCCTCGGGGCATGTGCTGTTATCATCTCAATGGCTGGGGGCGTGTAAGGAGGGAGCAGAGAGGGACGCTTCTTTTGACGCTTGTTTATTTTCATGCTCTCGTCTGCATTTTTCCACTCTCAAATCTTACCTACAGCACTTTTAACGCTCTGCAGAAGGCCCTGACAAACAGGCCCTCCGTGCGTCTGCGGATTATTGCATTTATTGTCATTTTTTTTCCACAAACAAAACCATAAAAATCGTATTACCTATTTTATTAGAAGAAAGGTGTGTTTTCATTTTTCTCTCTTTACTTGTTTTATTAAAAAATGGGCTCGTGGAGATGTGATATGACTTTCAACTTTATTTTGCTGCATTGTATTTGTTTTCTGGGCAGCGTTAACGCAGACAGGCGCACACAACCAGGGGGCAGGAAGCATTAACAACTATCTACATGGCAGGGATTGATCCGGTCGTTAACTTAACGTCAAAAGCCAGCGATAGGAAAACCTATGTGTTGGCTGGGATATCCTACATCTGGCCGGAACATAGTTGGCTATTTAGCCATAGGCTATCCAGTGTCCGTTCTTTTCCAGGAATAACATCAGGATCCTGTTATATTTTTCCATTAGTGAGAACTATCGTGTCACTTCCATCAAGGATGTAAGAGACATCCGCTACCAAAAATAATACAGGGACAGGTTCTATAATGAACCACTAAAGCGCGAAAGCCAGGTTCATAAATCATAACGTTTTTTGTTACTCAGTTAACTAAAGCACTCGTTTGAACATTTCTTAGGCTCTCAAGAGGGAAAATTCTGTCATTCATTCAAATGATAGTCCTTGATTTAGTGATATTAGTACTTTGCAACAAACAAACATGGGCTAACATGGGTTACATTAATATACAAAAGAAAGACAATTCAACACATTCACCTCTAGAACTAGCATTTCCTCCTTCTATTATCAGGCCTTACAAGGACAAATGCAATACAACGGCTTATTGGCGCGTGCACATACAACCACATGCCCGTCTATTTAGTAACATCTTGTGTTGTTGTTGTTTTTTCCTCCCAGTAATATTCGCTGTTTCCGCATTGATCCGCCTCCTACCTTTTCGGCCAATGAGACGTCGGCGGGCCCTGTGGTGTGGAGCCATGGCTACACGGAGGCTTCTGGGGTCAAGAACAAGTGAGTCCACCAGGAGCTCCTGAGCAGCACTGCTGCTGGTTCAAACCACGCTGCGCTGGTTGTGGCTGAAATACACTTCAATACATTTTTACTATATTTTCTGCTTCTTGTTATTGTTTTAAGAATATGGAAACTTGCCGAGCATATTTGTGGAAGAAACTCTTTATTATTTGACATTCTGGAGCTGTTGTCATAACAGTATCTTCTGTTTATGTTATCATAAATCATATTCCGCTAGACATGGTTGAATCTCCGTTGTGTTAGCGAGTTTATACGAAATCATTGGTCATCATCGTCAAATGTGCAAATGCATGACTCGGAAGATGATAATTTTACTACAACAGAGGGCAAAGACGGCTTGACTGTTGGACAGTTAGACTTATGTAAAAAAACAAAGTTTACTCTTTGAATCTGATTGGCTGGTGTTTCTTGAACAAAGTAAAGCCCCCTTTAGGCCCCGTACATGAAAATCAATCGCCGCCCACCCCAAAGCCAAGGTGACATTTATTGCGAAATGTAAACGTCACAACCACAAGACAGCATCTACACACAGGCCTGCCCATGTCATGTTTCATAAAGGAAACTGACCACCACCAACCAACTCCCCCACCCCCGACCCCCAGACTGTGCGTGGCGGCGCTGTCGGTGAGCAGCTTCTGCGGCAGCCGCGAGGCGCTGTACGGCGTGTTCGAGGGCGACCGCAACGTGGAGGTGCCCTACCTGCTGCAGTGCACCATGAACGACGTGCTGGCCGAGGAGCTGCAGAAGACCAAGAGCGAGGAGGACTACATGACCAACACCTTCCTGGTCATGCAGAGGTACAGGGAGACACACACGCACACGTAGCATGTAGCACATAGCACGTAGCACGCACACACGAATACCCCACACAGTGCGCAGTCTGGCGTCAAAGCAAAATGTAAGCGCCCTATTATACCCACTTGTGAAGTCACTAAGGGCGCACTCTAGGCAAAGTTGCCCTGTACCGTACTCAAGTACGATTGCTCCCCCCCACCCCCCACTGTGCCGCTGGTCTGTATTCACACTAGGCAATCTCAACTGGGCCTGAGTACGGTTGCCTCTTGTCCATATAGGTTGCGTATCTGTGCGTGTGCGCATGTCGGCTCATTAGCATCTGTACCATGGCCTGAGCACACCTCTCCGAAGTGTACTGAGGCCACGGAATTGAACTGTAGTTGAGTACGGATGGCCTGCTCACACTAGCCAAACCATCTAGACTTTAGGGGGCAAACGTACTCGGGCATGGTACAGATGGCCTAGTGTGAGTGCACCCTAAGGTCCAGGAAAAGGCGGGTTTTCAAACGGCTTGTACTGGCTGATCAGGCTCACACCTGGTGGTATAATAGGGGCCCTGGAACACCGTCTCTTTCTTTCTTCTCGTACATTCACTGTGTGCCACACACGGGTGTTCAGGGAGTTTTTCCCAAAGTGAAACAGTAACCTCATTATACTGGCCGCGTATTGTATTGTGGATCACTGCAGTGTACTTGCAGTAGGACTGCAGTCCTGTGGCATCTGCAGTGTGTACTTGTGTAGCGTGTGATGTTTGATCCATATCCTAATACAAGCCAAAGCCCAAAATAAAAGTCCTACTACACTCCGCCAATGGTGAAGAGCTGTGTTAATCCTCAAATCTATGGTGGTGGATGCAAACACAGGCACTTTCACTTTTTGAACCTTAAATGGCCACCTCTGCCACATTAATTCTCAGGCGTTGGTTAAAAGATGTCCAAGTCCCCTGGTTTTATATCAAACATTTTGGCGGGAGGGAAAAGAAAGGGAGGCAGCCTTTCTTACAGCCTACAGCGCTTTTATTTTGAAACGTGTGACTTTCCCACCCTTTCAGGAAGCTGGGCACGGCGGGCCAGAAGCTGGGCGGCTCGGCGGCGCTGTGCCACATCCGCCACGACCCCACCGAGCCGGGGGGCTGCTTCACGCTCACCGCCGCCAACGTGGGCAAGTGCCGCGCCGTCCTGTGTCGGGACGGCAAGCCCATGGCGCTATCGGTGCTCCACAACGTGGGCCTGGAGAAGGAGTACCTCCGCATCCGCCAGCACAACGCCATCGTCACCGAGGTAACCCCCCCCCCCTCGATCCCCAGGCCCTCAGTTCGTTGATATGAACCGATACAGCCTAGATGTGTGGTTTATCCGTCTTACAAAAGCACGAAAAAAGACGAGTCGCTAATGGATTAAGACAACAATTGTCTGTATAGTTAAGGCAAGTTCATTTGTATAGCACATTTCATATGGTATACACAGACTCAATATGGCCTATATGGCCTCCTTCATATGGCCTCAGAGTCCATGTGATGACTCTCTAAATACCGTCCAATGTGGATGTTTTTCTCCCGCCATGCTGAGCCTTTGTCATCCCCCCCACTCCCCCCTGCAGGACAACAAGGTGAACGGCGTGACCGACTCCACCCGCATCATGGGCTACTCCTTCCTCTACCCGGCGGTCATCCCGCGGCCCCACGTGCAGACGGCCACGCTCACGCCCCAGGACGAGTTCTTCATCCTGGGCAGCCGGGGCCTGTGGGACGCCGTGTCCCCGGAGGAGGCGGTGGAGGCGGTGCGCAATGTGCCCGACGGCCTAGCCGCCGCTAAGAAGCTATGCACGCTGGCGCAGGGCTACGGCTGCACCGACAGCCTGAGCGCCGTGGTGGTGCAGCTCAGCGTCAGCGAGGACTGCTGCTCCTGCTGCTGCTCCTCCACCTCCTCCTCGGAGCCGCCGCACCCGCACCCGCACCCGCCCAGCCCCGGCCTGGGCCACCACTACCACCCCGGGATGCCCTCCTCCTCCTCCTCCTCCTCCGCCGCCTCCTGCTCCGTGGCCGCCGCCGTGGCTGCCGCCGCCGCCGCCTCCTCCGCCAAGGAGCGGCTCCCCCGGCCGCCGGCCTCCTCCTGCAGCGAGCTGAGCAGCGAGGTGAGCGCCAGCGAGATGAGCAGCGAGGTGGGCTCCACCGCCTCGTCGGACGAGCCGCCACCGCACCACCCGGGCTCGCTCGCCCTGCTGACGGAGCAGCAGGGGCCGCACGGGACGCAGCAGCAGCTGCAGCACCACCACCACCAGGCGGCCGTGCATCTCGCGCCGCACGGCCTCACGCTGCCGCCGCCGCCGCACCACCACCACCAGCTGCTGCTGCACGCCGCCAGCCCCGGCCAGCACTGCCCCTACCAGGCGGGGGCGGAGCGCGGCTGCTGCGCCCTCCACCCGGCCGAGGGCGGCGGCGGCGGCGGCGGCTCCTCCTCCTTCCAGCGGCAGCTGTCCAGTGCCACCTTCTCCAGCGCGCTGTCGGACAACGGGCTGGACAGCGAGGACGAGGAGCCCATTGCCGGCGTCTTCTCCAACGGGAGCCGCGTGGAGGTGGAGGCCGACATCCACTGCCTGAAGGCGGGGCTGGCGTCCTCGCTGCCGGGGCCCCCCCCACCCCACCACGGTGCGCCGCGGCCCTGCACCCCGCTCCCGGGCGGCCAGGAGGCGGGCGCGCTGCTGCTGCTGCTGCCGCCCCCTCACCCGCCGCCCCCGCCTCCCTCCACCCCGGAGCCCCCGGGGGAGGCCGACGGGGGCGGGCCCGACAGGGAGGAGCCGTGGGCGGCGGCGGCGGCGGCGGCGGCGGCGGTGGCGGCGGGGGGTGTTGTGTGCGATGGGGCCAGGGGGACGTGGTGGGCGCCGGGGAAGCAGCGGCGGGGCAACGGCTCGGTGGCGCCGCAGGAGAAGAGCCACAACCTAATCGAGGTGGCGGCCGACGCCCCCTGCAGGAAGCCCGGCGGGTACTTCACGGCGCCGGCGCAGCCCGACCCCGACGACCAGTTCATCATCCCCCCCGAGCTGGAGGAGGAGGTGAAGGAGATCATGAAGGAGCACCAGCAGAAGCAGCAGAAGCCCCCCGAGAGGACCGAGCCGCCGGCCGACTACGACGACACCCCCCTCTGAGGCCGCAACCCCCGCCCTCCCCCCGCCCAACAGCCCCTCTCCCCCCCTCCACCGGGTTGCCACGGTGACCGCCAGCTCTCCCCCCCCCCCCCCCCGCTCTGCCACTTTTGAGTTAGCATCGCTAGAAACGCGTCGCATCGTTAGCGTCGTGTGCTAGCACCGCACCGCGCCGCCGTCATCGCTCCGGGGACGGCTTCACGCGGCCGTGCGGGGATCGCATTATACTTTACTTACTTCACTGCACTGTTCGTTTTCACCACACTCGTCACCTGCTTCCCGGGTGCTACAAAGGCACAACCGACCCGGTGGCGTCGGCACGCTAGCATCGCTCTTCGCTCCTCTTTCCCCCTGTTGGTAGCAAATTGTTGGGACAGCAAAAAAAAAAGAAGCAAACAAGCCCTTTAAATGATCCTTCTTGAAACCATTTTGGACCCATCCAAAGTGGTGCAGTTCTAAGAACGTTGTTTTCTACATTCATCCAACCACAGCCACTGGTGTCTCCGCGATCGTGCTAGCCTGCCACTGCGTGTGTTTGTCATGGGTATCGTTTCCATGTCTGTCTGTCTGTCTGTCTGTTTTTTAAGAACTGACCATATCTTATATTGTGATGTAGGGGATGTTGCTGGAAGATCTTTTTAAAACAGAGGTGCGTTGTTATCAAAAAATTAAAATATATATATATACGTATAAATAAATATATATATATATATATATATATATATATATATACACACCAATAATACCACGCTTAACTGTTGTAGATAGGGCACTTTAAAGACTCTATTTCATCAGAAAATCATGAATCTTGGCCTGTAAAACGGCATAGAATTTTTGTAGAAATTTAAAGACTAACTCCTAGGAGTTGCATACTCTTTATGGTGACTTAGTCACTTTTTTACTAATCTTCTCTGAGAGAAATTGTGATTGTTTTTTTTGTTTTGTTTTTTTCAATTATTGTAAATAAGAGAAATGTTCTATACTGACACTTTTAGAGGAACTGTCTACCTTCACGTATGTTGGTGAATGGTTTTAGCGGTAGGAAGATTTATGGTTTATGTATTGACTTAAATGGAGACCACCTTCTCCTTTATCTTTCATTCTAGTCCACCAACTCCAAAAACAGACAAACACAAACACAATCATATATATATATATATATATATATATATATATATATATATATATATATATATATTGCCTAATGCAATGTTTTAAAAAGCCCAGACACTACATAGACTATAATTACACAAACCCTATGGTTTGCTCCCTTTTGTTTGCCCTTTAGTCATCACTTTGACCTATCACAGGTTTGTTAAGGCATTAGCATACACACACACACACACACACACACACACACACACACACACACACACACACACACACACACACACACACACACACACACACACACACACACACACACACACACACACACACACACACCACGAGTTTTGAGTGCCACTGTTCTCCTGCTGTAACTGTTATCACCGGCATGACTGTGTCAAGTGAAACAAACCAATATATCCACATGGAAAACCAACCACAGAGCTCCTGTCTTTGGTATAATAAATCCTACATTTGTGAATATAATTCATCCTGTCCCGGACTTCTTATTTTAGACAAGTAGCAATCCAATTTTATAGGATACAGTTGCCTTTCATTTGACATAGAATGTTTTATCTTGTGTTTTTGTTTTAAAGGGTTTTATTTAATGAAGGGGGTGGAATGGAAGTATGTAGAAGGTCGGTCCACGAGAGCAGTAATTACATGACATCACCAGCAGGAGGCAATCATTTACAACCACGTGCTGTAGTCCGTACAGTAGTCCGACTCCAACACCTCTTTTGAGTCCATTATTTGCAATTAAATCACCATTCAGCTTTCGACGCCACAAAAAGAAAGACCATGCATATACATTGTACATACATATGTATGTATGTATGTATGTATGTATGTATGTATGTATGTATGTATATATATATATATATATATGTATATATATATATATATATATGTGTATATATATATATATATATATATGTGTATATATATATATATATATATATATATATATATATATATATATATATATAT